>NW_010163165.1:0-12366 GCF_000695765.1 Mesitornis unicolor | reverse complement strand
AGCAGGAGTGGCTGACCTTGGTTGTATGTGGGATATGGCTTTGGAGATGCTGTGGAGGCCCTGTGTTTGGAAAAGTGCCGCTCACCACCTTGGTGAGAGCCAGTGGCAGATGGCAGTAAGCATCAGTTGCTGGTCTCCAACTGCACGGCGACAGCTTCTCTTATTTCTAGCCTGTTCACACCAAATGTGTGCAGCAATGGATGGTCTTGGGTCTACCCAAATACAGCCCCCAGAAGTTTCCCGCAGTAGTTAATTTTCTCCAAGTTCTTCATAGCATTAACAGTCTTTTAAAATAGTGGTCATACCTCAAACTTTTGGGGGTGGATGACAGAGACTGCTATAAATGGTGTGACTTCAGTAAATAGCTGGGGCAGAGTTGGACTCAATGCAGAAATACCACTAGAGCTATCAAGTGTATGCGTTGTCAGTCTTCAGCAACCATCAGAATTTTTCTGCCCCAAGATAAATTTTTATCTTGTAGTATAAATGAGTTGTGTCCTTAAAAAGGCAAGCAAACCCACAAAATCCGAGTCATCACTCTTTGCCTTCACTGCTATGATGGTAAAGCAAATACAAGTGGGTGTTGAATGGGGCAAAACCACTTGCATCTACCAGCCCCTCTAATCAATTTAATTCTGTTGGGAAGTAGAGGAAAATACCCCTAGGCAGGGCTGTGGACAGAAACCTTTCTGTAAATTGTTGAGATTATATGGAGAGTGACCACGCATACATAAGTTTCCAGTAATTCCTGTTTCACCCTTTGACTAGCTCAGTTTCCAGTAGTGTTTTTACCCCCCAGTTATGTACCAGTTAAAATTTACCTCTGCAAACCCAAACTTGTTTCCCTGTATAAGGAATGCTAGGACTTTTGAATGCAAGTCAGCAATGTTGTTTTGGTGGTAAAGATGCCAGTTCCCACAGACAAACCCAGCACCATCCTGTGCTGGCATTCCTGGCTCATGTCTTTCTGGGAAGAATAAGACAAGCTGAGCTCTAACAAGCTGTAATACCTATCATTACTTTTATCTGGAAATGGTGTTGAGGCGTGACTGTCAAATATCCTGTTACAGTCCCAGTGCCACTGCAGCTTTCTGAAAGCAAAGCACTTTGTGTCACATGTAAACTGTCTATTTTGGGTTATGTGCCTGAACGCTGATTTCCCAGTGAGTCACAGAAAAGTGGAAAACAAGCTACCCCAAAGTTTTACACTTCAAACTTGACTAGTAGTTCCAAAATCAGGGTCGGCTTTGCTGCCTGTCACTTTTCAGCCAAGGTGATAAAATGTGCTTGGCCAGGGATTTCAAAAACCTTTCTTTGCAACAGTCATTGTGGGAACTTGGATTCTGCAGGACCTGAATGCCATGGAGCCTGCAAGGAGTCTTGAAATCACCTTTGATATGCTAGGGCTTCTTCCACATGAGAGACTGTCAAATCTGCCCTAGACATCAGCCTTTTTTTGGTTGGTTGGTTGTGGGAATTTTTTTTTGCTTTGTTTTTAAGATGAAGCTCTGCAAACCTGCTGTGTCTATCTTCAGGCCAGCGCAGTTTCTCCAAGAGGAACTTGGTAAGCAGGCAGGAGACTGTATGCTCTTGTCACCTTGTGGAGGCTGTAATAAATGCCCATGGGACTTGCAGGCTTAAGGCACTGATCCCCAAAGAGCATTGAGCAAAGTCAACTCATGTTTCACAGTCCTTCCCCACCTGGGAAAAGCCCTCACCGAGTAGAAACCTCTGGACTACATGCCTAACTCCAGCCTTTCCTACGGTTTTCAGCAAGAGTTTTGGATATCCTTATGCTTTCCTTCATTTCATTCAATATTAAGACCTTTGCCTCCTACAGTTGTCTTCTAGTGTGGTATCTTGCGAATGGTGGGAAGGTGTTCTGGCAGGCAGTAACCAGGGTTTTGATACAGTTTTCAGCTGGTTTCCGAGAGACATCACTATGGAAGGAGCAAAACTCAACATCCCTAGCACTCTGTGTCCTTTCAAATTAATTTAGTACCAGAATGATACTATCTCCTGAGGACTTGGGTGGGATGAGATTCCCCTGTTCATGTACCTGAAGAATGATCCCTCTGTAATGTGTGTAGCTAGAGATGCTTTTCCACTTGCCGAATGATTGTTTAATGCTCTGGCTTGTTTCTCAAATTAAAGCTTTATATTGAGTACACTACTTAACAGCAATAACCAAATGCACTGTAAGATAATTATGTTACCCAATAACAAAACACTTTCCAGGAACTTTCAACTTTTAAATCAACTTTAGCTTGGTCCTGGTTTCCCTGCTGCTTTCTTTCAAACTTGACAGCTATCAGTGGCTTTGCAGAGGCTTTTTCATAGGCATGTTTGTTGTCACACTTCTGCGATGATTGCTCCTCTGAGCTAACACAACCGAAAGTGTTCCCTGAAGGTCTTACTCAGACCTGTTCACACAGCTTAGACCCTGTAGCTGTTGGGTATTTCAAATATGCATAAGCTATTGCTGTACTTCTGGACTATTTATTTCCTCCTCAACTGTCTGTTTTGTGGTGGATTTTTTTCTTTGATCTCTTTTTTAATTTATTTGAGGGACTGTGAAATTCTCACTGGAAAAGGGCAAGTGGAGAGTATAGCTGAATCTTAATTGTGCCCATCACTGGCTTGATACAGGGGCTTAAACAAGTCGTCTAACCTGGCTGGGTTTGTAGCTGTGTCAACAAATACAGTGCTGTGTCAACAAATTGAAAAGCACTAATTGAAAGCACTGTAATTAGGGAAATATATCCTGGGTGACTTTTTAGGCTGCTTCCTATATTTTAACAGCAGTGTCAATGGGCTGTACGGCACCTTATAGAAATAACCGCACAAAATTCTAGATGGAGAATTAGAGGCACAACCTTTGTAATCTAACCAAATAGCGGGAGGGAGCAATGCTGAGAGCTGTCTGTGAAGGAGGATCCAATACATGTCAGATCCTTGCTTCAAGCTGACAGCTCAGCTCTAGCCCCGTCTGCCTTTCTGTGCTGCTTTCTCCAGTGTCCCACCTGGTGGTAACTCTGCCGAGGTTTCCTCCAGTGCAGAGAAGCTGCCAAGTGGACATTTTTAGCTTATTTATTAAAACACTAGGAAGAAGATTTATTTTTATTTTAAATGCACCTTTTCCATATCTTCCAGTGTTACAGCTGACACCGTAGAAATTCAAATGCAAACTCGTAGCTTCACACAAGCTTTTGAACTGCAAGGGACATCTGTTGTTAGTGCCATGGGCAGGCTCTGGAACAGACAGCACTGCTGACAGCAGACAGGAGAAGATCTGTCCGGACAGCGTTAATCACAGTCTTTGGCAGGCTGGGTATTCGAAGCCAAGCACAGATGGCAACCCATTCTGCAGTTGCTTCCTTCAAGTACGAACTCACCATTATTTGTAGCTTGGTGGTATTTAGTAAATCTGTCTCATTTTAGCACATTTTTCATCTTATGCTCTCATTAGGCAAGGGCTGACATAGTTGTCCTCTACAGTGACACTGAACTGGCAGCTCTAATTTGTTTCCCCACTGCACTTCTCTCCCATGTTGGGGTAGGTTGTGTGTCCTTGTGGCTGGCATCTCGTCCCATTTCAATATCTTTTATTTGAAGGGGCTCTGCCTAACAAGAGAAATTGATCTCTTCCAGCTTGAGTAATACTTCTTCATCTCCGTTCATCCCAATCAAAATATCATTTGAAACGTGATTAGGAGGAAATGTAATGCAGATCATCAATGAAAATATTCTTTAACAGCTTTGCATCTGGAAATGATCCTAGAAACACCATTGTTCGTTGACAACTGATTACAGAAACTCTTTACATAGGTATTAACATACCTGACTGAGGCCTCTCTAATAATCAGCTGTGTTAATGCTTTCATCAAGGTAACAAAGCAGGGCATATCTCACAGCATGTTTTCAGTGTCTCTGTCTAACAGAAATGTGACTGTGAAGGTCATAATCTGTGTTACCTAACCTGAATAATGCTATCACATCAGCTAGGCAGCTGTAGATGTTTGTATAGTGCTTTCTTGATGTTGAGACCCTAAGCGGACAATGAAGATCTCAGCCAACTCTTCCAGGACTCTCCTATCACTGTTATCCAGGCCAGATATAATTCACTAGCACCTGTTCAGATAACACTTAATATATTTTATTACTTCCCAGGTGGATGTTGTTTGTTTTAGCCCAACAGCTGCTCTTTGAATACAGATGAGTCATTTATTGATCCCTTTGTGATAAGTGATTTGTACTGGGTGAAGGTGCCCAGGGGCTGCCAGGGGGCCTCTGTGAAGGTCCCAGCTGTCTCCAATGGATCCATTGCAGGGCACAGCTGAGCCCATCAGCCACAGTTGGGGAGACTCTGGGAAAATGGTATTTAAGCAAAGGCAAATACACCAGAGAAGAGTAAGGTAAAAAGATGAGGAGTTGAAAATACTGAAAGCTGAAATATAAATATTGAAAAGCTAGTATTAGCACCCTATGTATAAGGAACAAGCTATTAGTGAAATAGCTTTAGTGTAGATTTTCTAGCTGCTGGTTATGCTGGATGGCAGCTTGTTCAAATGAAACTACCCAAGGGGTATGTCTGTTTGTAAGCTCTGTGCTTGAATATTCACAAAGTATCTAATGGAAAGATGCTGTCCTGTTGAGGACAATTCTCTTCAGCATGATCAAAATGCTGATCTCCTTCTGTAAGGGTAAGTCTGTGTGTGTATCTGTGTGTGCATGTAAAATGAAATTAAGCAGAGAGGGTTTGTTTGCTAATTACAATCAGTGTCTATAAATAATTCTAATGTTAAATGCTGCCTGTGCCCTGCAGAGTTGTTGGTTGATGTTTTCTGTTAGTTCAGCAATTAAAACAGGAGTCTTAAGAGTGAGTGTAATGTTTCAGTGGTGGTTAACTCACTGCTCGTAGCCCAGGGGCACACAGGGTAGTATTGCATATAGTCCTTGTACCGAAGGCCAGCTGTGGCAGAGTAACAGCAAATACCACTTCTGCTTCAGATCTGGGCAGGCTCAGTGACAGGTTTCTTGGTGGAGGGTTCTGAGTGGGTCTGCATTACCGTGCTGAGAAGCCTTGCTGGGACCTCGGCTCCCCACCGTGTTGGTGCATGTTACATCTGGGCAGCAGGTACTGTGCAACCAGGAAAACTCACTGCAGTGCTTCGTATTTGTGTTTCACCAAATTATGCCCTTCAGTACTTCTTGCTGCAAAGATTACCCCAGTAAGATGCTTAAAGAACCTCAAGGGTTCTCCCAGCATTGGAGTTCTTCTGGAACAAATATGGGATATATACCAGAAAAGGAAGGATATGGGTTATTTTGTAGCATGGTATTTCTTCATTCAAAGGTATCACTTTTGCAGGCAATTACACTGTGCTAGCAGAACAAATGTCAGTGAGCAGTTGATAAAATTTATAATTAATGAGCTTTGGCTGCCACAGTGCTGATTCTGTTCAAAATAAGCTCACATTCTACACTTGCTTTTCTAAGTACGAATGAGCCTGCCATTAGTAGAATCAAATGTCATTTAGACGTATATAGCCTAGAGGGAAAGTACATTCTTCAGCTGTTTAGTACCTGTCCCAGTCTGTTTTCAGGGATATGTTGATTTTGGCCTTCTAGGCACAAAGTAGTAAGAAGAACAACTTTCTCCTCTATCTAAAATGCTGTCTGTAGGGCAAGACAAATTTATATCAGGTGAATACATAAAGCACGTAATGGATGGAGATACCTATGTGACTGGCTGTCGTCTTTGATGTCAGTGTCTCCCTCCCATTGCTTTCCTCTTTCTTGGAGGCAATATCTACAGACCTGTGCTGTGGCTTGTCTGAAGACATCTCTTTCCCAGCCAGATAGCAGGAAGATTAGAAAGGCTTTGAGCTCCCCATGGAAAGGGGAAGAGTAGTTTTGAAGACCCTTTGCCATTAGAGTCTTGGGGGAGATACCCACAGAAATACCAGGTGGCTGACCTTAAGAGGAAAAGCCGGGCAGTGCAGGAGACAGCAGAGAGAAGGAAATAACACCTACTGTGCTGGTATCGGCAGTGGAGAACATCATCCCTCCTCTTTCTGCTGTGTCATGCAATGAGTGCCATGAAGCTAATAACTGCAGAACAAAATCTTCCCTGGCTTTATGGGTTTTCTTTGGCATTTCTTGAGGCTGACCAAGTAATCAGGCTGTAATATGGGAAAATTGACAGGCTTCAGACAGTGGTAGCAATGAGCCTTGTCTCGTTCTGTCAGTGACAACCATTGAAGAAGTGTCTGGAGGTGGTGGTTGTGTTGCTTTTAAGCAGTACTAGCTGGTCCCCCAAAGCATCTGGAGGATATTATACATATACATATAGGTATTCATGTACCTTGCCTATTGCTGTGATGCTGTGATGCCAGCTCCTCCCCAGAGCAACCTATTTTGTCCCCACAAATGGCCATAAGAAAACTATTGGGCTGGGAGAGAGGGATTTTGAAATGAATCTGTGAATGCTCTGACAGCTTGGCATTCTGGAATGGCACTCTCTGAGCTACCCAAAAACTTGGTTAAACTTCTTGCACTGTGTTTTCTGAGGAGACTTCCATGCAGCACCTTGCAAAGGACAAACATGAACGCTGGTGCAAAGCTCATGAGTCCGTGGAGAGTTCTGTGTTACTGTTTGGCCATGTTAAAGTTTAGGTTTCCCTTGCTTGGCTCACACTTTATAGAGGAAATAAAATAATGTCTGGGCTTTGAAATGACAACAAAGAAGGCTTGGGCTGTGTGTTGGCAGAGCAGACAGGACCACGTGAGATTGCACCGAGAGCAGGCTTGGAGGGCGAGACTAGTGTTAACTGAACCACAGCCATTAAGGGGATTAACATAAAATTACTTTTTATAGGACTTTTCTCCCTCTTGTCTTCCTCTAGAAGATTAGGGATGAGTCCCGTCTACAGCTGCTGCCTACTCACCACTCAAGAGGTATCTGCAAGGTGAAGCTGTCTGCCCTATTTCTCAGGGTACAGAAGCAATATCATTTTTGCCAGGGGGAGAAAAGGAGGCTGCGTTAACAAATGGGTTGTTGGGACGCTGCAGGGAGAAGAAAGAGATCCTTGGGAGTCTAGCATCTGCTGTTTTGGGGTTTTCTATTTGGTTTGGGGTTTTTTTTCCGCTTCTGCTAGTGGTAGTGCGGGTGGCTCAGCTCGTTAAAATGTCTGGGCTAGCAAGGAAAACATTGAGCTTTATCAAATGTCAAGGTGCCAGAAGAACTGATGTGTCAAGGTAGACCTCCTTGCACACAACGTTTTGGTCAAGGGTTGTTACCTTGCTGGCAGGTTCAGCGACTTGAGGGAGTGAGTGTGGAGGATGAGCAGTGGAGCCAGTGCAGGGAACTGGCTGAGTCTATAACACAGTGCTCTCCAGGCTTTGGCTGTCTTGATTTTTTCAGGCTGGCATCAGTGGATTAATTGCTTGCAGAAATCTGCAGAATGTTATAAATTAGCCCTGGCAACACAGGTAACCAGGAGAATATTCATGAAACAATCCAAGCTGAGTAAAGGTGAGCTGGGAAAGTTTAATTGGTGAAAACGAAGGAAACCTCAGCAGCCAGCTGAAGTATGGCTAAGAATCACAGTGTGATTAGCTGCTCACATATGTCAAGCCAGAGCAGGGGTTTTAATCTTCAAACCAGCCTTAGATTAGCTCTGCCCTGGCAGAGATGCTATAATTTATTATTTTTCATCTAATTGAGTGAGATGGTCGCCTTAAAGTGTGGCGAGAACATATCACCTAGGGACCTATCAGGGAGGGCAGAGCATTTTCCCTGCTTTCAGATCTTGGAGACTGTGTCTCGTAGGAAATTAATATATGTCTAAGGAGGCTCAATTTTTCTAATAAAAACCACTTCACTTCTTCCCTGCTGTATCTACTGCAAATGTTTATCTTTGGCTGGCTGCCAGTCCTGTTGGTTGTAGAAGCTGGCTATGCAATTTTATGTAGCTGCGTTAGGAGGCAGATACATTCAGGTGCTGGGACATGTCCTGTGTCGGTGCGCAACCGATGTCAGGAAGACGTACATGGACACTGAAGTGCTGTAACTTCCATTTACCAGTGAGGTGAGATAGAGGCAGGCCAGGAGAGAGACCCCAGATGTTGCCTTCTGATGGGTGAGAGGTCCTGGGGATATCTGAGGTGGCATAGGAAAGAGGCAACAGCCTAGAAGCTGCCTGTTGAAAAGAAAAAAACCAGCTCTGGATGGGAACGAAGTGGAAAAGTAATGCTGATTCTGTGAGCTTTTGGGGTTTTCAAGGCTTTGCCATCCTGCTCTGGGACAAGCAAAACCCTTAGGTCTGAAGTTCTCAGGAAGCAACATCCCCATTCACATGTGTTGGGTTTTTTTGTTGTTTTGTGGGGTTTTTTTTAGTCCATATTCACCTGCATCTTTTAGCTTTAAGAGCTTCAAACAATCTTTCAGGTGGAGTGGAGGGTGCAGTGTGGGTATAAGCACCTGCTGCCTCCCACAGATTTTTTGCATGTTGGCAAAAGGTTTAATATTCTTTTAGTATCCCTGTCCCTCTATAGTCTAATGCAGTTTGCAGGGCATGAAAGAAAAAACAGCTTGAAAGGGAAAATAATGAATCATGATTTGTTTCAAATAATTAAAACACACAGATATTTAGTGATCTGTCAAGGGGTATGAGAAAGTAATATGGCACTCTGTCCAACTGGTTTTTGAGCTAGAGTTTCTGCACTCTAGTATAAAATTATAACCTACGAATTAATCACACGAAAGTTAACTGTATCTAGGTCAAATCCACACGTGAGCCTCCACAAAACTTCTGCTTCATTCAGCTTTTTCGTTATTATCTTTACTTTCTGGTGCCTCCAGGGAGGAAAAACCCTTTGATTTATTAAAAAAAAGGGGGGGAGGGGGGGCATTTTTTCCAGTGTCTCTTTACCTTTTCCCTGCCTCATTTTTAAAATAGAAAGCTTTTTCCTTTAAAAATAATTTTAAAAAAAGTTTGTTTTATGTGTGTTTTTCACTGAAGGTTACTCAAATTCAACCAGTCCTATTGTGGCTGTAAAGGAGCCATAAAATTTCATCACTGCCTTTCCGCAGAAACCAATTCAAGTGTCCAAAGCTTAGCCTGGTGGTTTAAAGAGCTCTCTCTCTAGAATTGCTGTATGCCTCTTTTTCTGTCCCTTTGTGGCTGCCAGGTTCAGTTCACACTTACTCTGAAGTATTTCTTTTGGGACTGAAACCAATTAAAACTGTGAAGAATGAGAGGTTCTCCATTTGGGTTCTCTCTAAATTTTGGCTTCATGTTTGTGAGCATCCCACTTTGCAGGTTACCATGAGTTTGAGTGTAGTCTTTCTCAGTTTGATTTATACAGAGACTGAATAAGAGGAAGCTTTATAGCCATCTAATATTCTGTTTCTAGCTGACGATCTGAAGGGTGGTTGTGTTTTTGTGGTTTGGCTGGTGTTGTTTTGTTTTTCTCCTGTGGTAAACACTGCTGAAGTGTTATGTTTTGTTGATGCTTCCCTGGTGAGGTTCAGCCTCAAGGCTCTGTTCGAGAGACTGAAATACTGGGCTTCAATTAGACTAACATTTTCTCCAGGGATATTTTTAAACTGGATTCCTATCTTAGTAAATGGAGCCATTCTTTGTGTGAAGTAATGTCATATGTTTTGTTTTAAGTATTTGCACTTGTTTCCCCCCTCCAAGCTCCTTTGCTCTTTCTGTGACACCTGCAGTCGGTTTGTGGTCAGCCCCTGGTGCAAGTACTGCATCGCAGTCCCCGTCTTTCCTTCCCCAGCTGTAATGCAGGCACAGGGATTCACCGAGCTGGTCTGCACCGGGGAATAGTGGGATGAACTACATGGGACTTGGTAAATGGTACAAAGAAATCGTATTCCACTCATATACTAGTAACTGCTTTTCATTAATAGCCCTTCAAAGAGCCTTAAACATAAAGTGGCCATAAAATTAAGAAACAAAACATTCAGGTTTAGCTCCTCTTTTCCCCTTTATAAGTTCTTAATATCAGATTCCTTTGAAAATGTAGTATCTCATCAGGTTTGAGGCACTAGGAATAGTTCTCATAAATCTTCTACCTTTAGAGGCCACACATACAGAAAACTGGAGTTTGAGAGAGAGTAGAGAATATTTTAAAGCATTCTGTTGGCAAATGAGGTCTGCAATGTGCCACGGAGGAGTAAACTTGAAAAAAGTTTAAAGCTGGGGCAAGATCCAGCACACACCACTTCAGTATACTCATTACTGTGAGGAGAAAACCTTGGTTTTGACAGCACTATGCCAGTGTGAGTTGCAATGCAGCTTACACGTTGCTAACACAAAAATTGTGGAAGGCTAGGCTGAAGCCTCTTTGTGGCAGCTTTCTTCCTGAACCACGTACAAAGCCTAGTGCTGTATCTTGCATTTCTGCCACATGCCAACCAGATGTATTCGGTAGTTGTACAGCTGAGTTGGCTCTCTGAGCATGCATCTTATTTCCAAAGCTGTTCCAGCTTGCACAGGCAATGTATGAGAGCCTGTGGCAGTGTTGTCTTGGTTCTGTTAAACTCCAGCTGCTTCTGCAGCTCCTTTCAGCCTGGTCCCAGCCTGCATCTTTCAAACTCCTACTTCTAGCTGGGCAGCAGGAGAGAAAGAAGGACAACCTCACCGTCCTTTGGAAAGCTTTCATCAGTATTGTAGTAGCTTGACTGATCCTCCTCTTCATCCCCTGTTGTCCTGAGATTTGCTTTCTGACTCAAACATGAAGCAGATTGAAAAGATCTTGAAAAAGATTGATTTTTTTCCTTTATAAAGCTGCTACAGCCTTGCAGAAATGAAACATTTCTGCTCCACTGGCCATCATTGGCTGCATATTCATCTCCTCCGTGTTGCTGCAGTGAGCTGAAATGCATGGTATGGGCTGTCCTGTGCCTTTGCTCCTGCTCTTTGCATTTGCCAGGAACAATTAAGCTTCTGCTTTCCTCCCATCACTTGTGGGTCACTGTTTTCTCTCCAGTTTGTAAGTCTAGGCTCTAATTTTCTTAGCAATAATACTAAAAAAATCCACCAAAAAAACCCCCAAACAACAACAAAAAACCCACCAAACCAAAAAACCCCTCCAAACCCAAACCTTGGGCAGAGGAGTTGGATATACTCCTGTCCTGACTTGAATGCTGTCACTGTTATCCATACAACCAGACACACTAAAACACTGGCTTAAAATCCCTTTTTTTTTTCTTTCCAGAGATTGCAATTTGAGTCAGCCTATAAATTCATTTTGACTATTCTATCTTGTCTTTACCTTGACCTCTGCACCAGGGTTTGCTTCAGCCGCTGACCCGTGCAACGCAGTCTGATCCTTTCCCTCTTGAAGCATCCTCCTTTCATGGCCCTGGGTGATTAGTTGTCTCCTCCACAATGTGTACCCCAAAACAGCATCATGAGAGCAGCAGTGTCATGGCAGGGTGGTTACAACCACTTCATTTATCTACTGAAGGCTTGATTAAACTCTAGAGGACTTGGGTGAAATTGCTGTTTGTTCCCTCATGTAATTACACAGCAAACTGCTCATTGGGGGTCAGGCTCAGCCCTTGCCCTTTGAGGCTGCTAACGAGTGGCACTCTGTGTTGCTGAACTGTGCAGTGGAGGTTCATACCTGGGTATCCTGTGTGCGCTACAAGTGAGCTGCCACTGTGTGGCTGCTTTGCCTGACCCACAGTGAGGAGCATCTGTGCTTTTTCAAGTGCCCCTGCTAGTTGCAGACAAGGCTACTCACGTTTCCCAGGTGGCCCGTGGGCAGCAGTGCAGCCCTTAATCAGAATAGACCCTTCTGACAGCCGTAGTCTGAATAAATGTCTCTTCCTCAGCAGCTTTTCATTCTCATTTTCCTTTTCCCGGTGACTTGCGCTCTCACCACCACCAAGAAAACAGATTTATTTTTGAATGTGTAGCTAAGCTGGCAGCAATATAACACCTTTTCAGTTCTCACTTGGTGTAACTGCAGGAATAAATAACTGCTTTCTCTTTCTAGTCCCAGGAATATTTCAAGTTCCCAGGACTTTTCAGTAGAATTTGATTTATGGGTAGTTGTAGCCATGCGTTGCCTGCATCTGACCCAAGGAGATTTTTTATTGCTCTGGAGTGATAACTACAAAGGGAAACTGGAACCCCCAGTGTACAAGTGCCAGTTGATCCCTAGTCTTGAGCACAAGGGCAAGGCAGAGAGGTTAGCTTTTACAGACAAACCAAGACCTTGATGGGCACAGGGGGCTAGTGGCTTCACAAAGCCAGGTCGGATGGGGCTTTGAGCAACCTGCCCATGGCAGGGAGATTGGACTAGAGGATCTTTAAGGTTCCTTCCAACCCAAAC
>NW_010163164.1:0-30441 GCF_000695765.1 Mesitornis unicolor | reverse complement strand
GTTGGTCAAGCATGACTTCCCCTTGGTGAAAATGAAATTTTAAAGCCAAAATATTTTTCTGTATATATTCCTCACTATTCTCTTGCATGAAATGAAGATCCTACTCCTATGCAGGGATATAACAATCTAATTCATATTCTATTATAAAAATATTGTTAATAGGGCAGCAAACAGTTCTAGGAATGTGTGGAATTTAGACCTAGAGAGTAAATTAATTATCTAGTATTTCCCCTTCTTTTCCCAAAATAAATGCACACATTTCTTCTCTAATTTAGGTGCCAGGAAAATCAGCTGCAATTCTTTACAATTCGTAAGCATTCACGAAAAAGATCTTTAAATCTTGAAACCCCACATATATTTGTACATTTCTTTCCATGCCTCTCTCCAAGGTCACTGGATCCGATGGTTGCTGGTTGTTTTTCACTTAAGAGTTTCAAGGCTGATCTAGTTTAGTAACTTGATTTGGATAGCTGCCTTTAGCAGATAATGCACTTGACTTTACTGTGATTTTGAAATAAGTAATCTAATTTGTACTGCTTTTTTTTTCCCCAGCCACTACCCTTGCCTGTGGACAGTGAGTAACAGTGCTGTAAATGTTGCCAACCCTGGAAGTGAGGTGAACAGCAGCCCTTCAAGCATGTTTCTAAGGGGTAATGTCCCCTTACCCACTGCATCGTCTGTCCAAATCCCTCTGCAGGGAACGGTGTCTGGCAGCATGGAAAGCCAAGGGGAAACTGCTCTATCCAGGCTAGCCGACTCTGCGTGGACATCCACACACTCCTTTTAATGGATAGGCAGCTCACGAGTGAAGCTCAAGGCTGACGCAAATGGCAAGTGACTCCCTAGAGCTGCAGCTCCGAGTAGGGATATGTATGCAGAAAACTGCCTTCATCAAACATCACTTTCCATAATGTACCTCTCGTGTGCCACAGAAGACAGAATGCATAATGCAAAGGCAGGAAATGTTATGGGAACCAGCTTATTACTGTAACCTTTATGTGTTATCCAAGATTGTATTGGGTTTTCTGTGAGGCATTTTTTTTTGTTAGTGTGGGAGGGCTATGGAGATAGCTCTGTAAGAAGCTACTAGAAGCTCCCCCAGCTCTAAAATGTCAAACCCATCTCTGACCAGGGCCAAGACAACCAGTGCCCCTGTAAATTCATGTATTTAAGGGGGGGTGGGGGGGTGTGGGGTGCAACACACCCTCGCTCTCTCTTGCACTGGCTCCAACCAGCACAGCTTTGGGAGTGGGCAGTGTAGCCCTGGCCCGGCCTCAATTTAAGCTCAAGCCCCGCTGCAGCTCCAGCGTGAAAGAGAGAGCTGGGAACTCTTCAGAACCATCAGAAGAGACCTGCAGCGGAGAGAGGGATGTGAGGTGAACAACTGTGCCAAACACAGGTGGGTGAAGGAAGAGATGAGAGGGGGGAGGAGGTGGTGTGTGGAGCCGAGGTTCCCCCTGCAACCTGTGGCGAGAGCACAGGTCGACCTGCCTGCAGCCTATGGAGGTTCACCGGTGGGACAGAGCCACAGGAGAAGGTGGCTGCCCCTGAAGGAGCCGTGACTCCGGGCAGTGTGTGCTGAAGTAGTTCATGTGTGTGAGGGAGCTGCAGCCATGGGCAGACCCAGATGGAGCTTTGAGGAGGACTTGTCTCCTGTGGGAAGGGTGCCATGTGGAAACAGAGGGAGGCCGGGAGGAGTCCTTCCGTACCCCTGAAGAGGAAGGAGCGGCAGAGACCACATGGGATGAACTGACTGCAACCCCCATTCCCATCCCCCTGCGCCACTGGGCAAAGTGGAGGAGGTGAAGAAACCGGGAGCAAAGCTGAGACCAGGAAGAAAGAAGGGGTGGGGGGAAGGTGTTTGACTTTAAGATCTGGTTGTAACTCTCACTGTTCCACTCTGATGTTATTGGTAACAAATTAATTAATTTATTTTTTTTCCCCTATGATGAGTCTGTCTTTTGCCCATGACCGTTAAGTGGTGAGAAAAATTCCTCTCAGTCCCTATTTTGTCTAGCCCCCTTCTGTAGGCATCGTGGTGCTCGGTTGCCCACTGGGCCTAAACCACAACAAGGATGATGCCCAGAATCTTTATCAGTAGTTTTGCTTCTAAAACACATTAAAAATGGTCAGAGATACGGTACTAAGTGAAGCAGAAAAGTCCTTTCTGTAATTAATGGTCAAGCCTATGGGAAATTGTGAACAAGTCTGCAACCAGTAATGGGACAGTGCTTCTTTACTTTCTGTATCTGTTACATATATGTTTTCATGATATCTGAAACTAAACCCTTCAAAGGATGAAATTAGTCTGACACCCTAATGCCACCTGCATACAGTATTTTCTGTCCCCTTCTCCAGCTCCTATTTGCTGTTTGTGTGCTATAGGGATAATGGACATGCTCAAGCTGAAGTGGCTGCATTGTAGCAGCAGGTGAAGGGCACCTGGTTTAGCATTTATAGTCTGATGTGATGGTCTGTGAAATTAAAAGTTTCAATGTTTTATGGATGTGCTATTTTTGAAGGGGTAGAGGGAAAAGCATTCTCAAAAGAAGATTCAGCTTGCATTTCCACTTTGCTTCAGGTATAGAGTACAAAAAAAAAAAGAATAAATGGTGTGTTACCTCCTCAGTGCCTTTCTAAGGTGTACACACGCATAAAGCACACTGCCAGAAGCAAGTTGGCAGGACAGGAATTTTCTAGTCCCTGGCCTGTGACTGGTTGTATGATCTTGGGCATGGCATTTCATGTCTCTGTACCTGTCTCCCCTCTCATCTTTTGTCTTTCATCTTCCTTTTTCAGGCTACAGCTTCCTTATTCTGTGTGAGCATACAACATCTAGCATAATGCAGTCTTGATCCTGTCTGGAATTTCTAACCACTAGTGTGATATAAATGACAACAGTTGTACCCCGATCTTCCTTGTCCTCTCATTCACCTCATCAGGCAAGCCCTATCAATTTCTCAGAGTGCTGCATTTATCTTTTGCAGGGGTAAAGAAAAAACTGCAAGCTCTCTCATGTAGATATGTCTCTGTATAATGAAATGCCCAGCAGCAATTCAATTCTGCTTGCAGTCATGAGCATTGATAGGGGCTGGATAGATAGCCCTCGAAGAGGAAATCCTCTGCATAGTTATAGAAGAGGATTTGCCAAAGCTCCTGCAAGCTGGTGTCCCTACAGAGGTGTTTCTGCTTCTGTCAGATAAGGCAACATTCTCTTTGTGAATACTCATTTACTGCATATGTGCTCTGGGAGCAGTGTTTTATTTTGGGTAGACATTAGGGGCAGCAGCAAGGAGAACATTTTCTTCCAGGCCACCAAATGTGCATCTGTCTGGTGAACTCTGCAAGCTTCTGTTTTATATTAGTACCTTGGCCCTGAACTATCCCCTTAAAGTGCTCTCAAGTGTTGCACGTTTTCATGACTTCCCCATCTGGCCTTTCAGATCTGCTGCAGACATGACAATGTGCCAGGATGCACTCAGGTACACTGTCACTTTTACTGACTTGTACTGCTATCCCCTAATGGCAAAGTCATGAAAATGCTTGAGATGTGCATTTGTACTAACAGAGGCATTGGTCAAACAGCAGCTAATAGAATGCAAAAAGCTCTGTGGCCTGCTATCAGTCTAATCCTTATCAGTTCTGACTGTACATCTGCCTTTCCAGATTCCATAAAAAGATTGGTGATGAGTCTCAATGTTATATTTCTCTACCCTGCAGCCAGAAATATAAGTAGATGTTTCTCTCAAAAACAGATTTGCTCTATGGATGAGGTTTATTAACTAACTTATGCTACCCTCTTCTGGCTTTTCAGCTTCCCACACACACACTACATGCTGAGTCTATAGCAGGTGGCTACAGAAGCCCAAAAAAGGCAAATGGTGACTTCTCCATGTTCCAGGACTTGTTATGCTTCCTTCATGGTTAACAAGTTGGATAATTTTTAGGTTTCCCATATACTGCATTGTAGTAACAGAAGATTGATCATAAGATGTTATACAAACTGCATTTTTATTTCACAAATAAACAGACTAGGAGAAAATCCAATGAGCTTCCCTGATAGCCCCATATGATTGAAAGCATAAAAAAAGGATCAAAATGAACAGGCAGACATTTTTCTTATCACTGTAAGACCAACCATGACTCATTTCACAGGAGGCAAAAAATTCTGAGATCACAGAAACAAGCTAAGTTTTTGTCACTGCAGACAAAGCCTGAGAAATGACATGGATGGATAAAAATATCCCAGGCTTGCTCACTACCTTGGTGTTTTGCTACATTGGTAAAGGCTTTGAGAGTTGGTATCTGGCTTGGACAAATCACATCTAAGGAGCAGTGGGAGCACTGGAGAAAGATTTTGTGAGTTGTTCACAAGAAAAGCTGCTTTATTAACTTTGCAGATCTCCTTTACCAGCACAGTGGAGATCCTCACAGCACAGTAACAGGCTGGGATGCTGGCTGCACCTTTCTCCTGTGGGAGGCACTTCCCCTTAAACTGCATAGAAACCATTCCTCTCCTAACAAACCATTATTGTGGATCTGGTTTTGCACCTATAGGGCCCTTGTTTCCCAATTTCTGCTTGCCATTAAAAAATATACAATAATAACTTCTGACTGAGTATTTCACTGGTTCCTATAAGCAGTAACTAAAATTGCAGCAAGAGAAGAAAGCAACCACTACAACCACCTCAGTTTTTATTTTGGCAAAGTAACTTCTTGATTTTGTGGAAAGGAAACATGTAAAGAGACTGGAAGAGCTCTTCTGAAGTCTCATGGGTAAATATACTATTAATGACAGTTCATATTTTTTTAACTTAACCAGAGTAGGGAGTTTCTTTGTCCATGTAACATGGTAGGTTTTGCCCTGACTGAGAAGCAACGCTGGGTGCATGGGCTGCAAGGCAGCCGTGAAGTACCCGTGCCTGTCAGGCCTCTCACCTGGACAACCTGAGGGCAAGGACTAAGGGGCACATCTCCACACAAATCTTCATGTAATTCGAAGGAGGAACTATTAATTTTCAAGTTCTGCAGGCTTTAGCACTGTACCCAGCTAGTAAATGTGAGGTCACAAGGTGGTTTGTGTGACACCTGATTTACCTGTATAAAAAATGGGGAGGGAGGAGTGGGTTAGTAAAAGCAGAAGATCTAAAGGATAAAACCCCAAAACTGTAAGACAAGCTGTTTTGCCTTCGAAGTTGCAGTTTCTGTTCCATGGAATGCAGCTGTAACAGGGCCCATGGGCCCTGGAGGGATCCACAGTGAACCCCTGGCAGTCTCACTCTTGGTGTCCCTGCTCCCAGGAGTGGCAACAGGCAGCCTTGCAGGGTATGCTGGCTGGGTGAGGAGGGACAAGGCCCTTGGCAGTAGCTGCCATTAAATCCCTTCAGTGGGCTTCTGCAGCTGTTGAAGCAGGGGTTCTCCTCAGCTATCCCTCCTCCTCTTGACAATGCTCAGCTTCCATGCCTCTCCCACCAGGGCAGCGCTATTTTGGGAAGGCAATGTGTTGCCCCAGTATGGTTGGGCAGCAGTGGCCCCCTCAGCTGGTACCATGTGCACTGCCTGGCATTCAGGGCCAGTGGCCAGATTGCCTCTGTGTAGTGTGGAGCCGGCAGCAGCCCTTCCCTGAGTACCTTTTGCAGGTATCTTTTGCCTTGGGCTTTCCCCTTGGGGCTTATTTTCCTGGCACTGGGGGCAGGCGTCCTGAGGAGGTGCCTCCTGCTACGCCTGTGGAAGCACACGCGAAGCTGTTTTTCCCTCAGAGGACAGTCCGCAGCTCCCCACGTGTCTCCCATTTTAAGCCTGCAAGGAAGGCTGATGCCTGTCCCCCTCTGCGAGGTGCAGTGGGTGCACTTGGCAGTTTGGGTGGCCTCATCCCAAAAAGTTGCACCTCCTGCACTTCACTCTCTTTTCGCCAGGTCTTCCTCCATGGCGGATTGTTCCAGCCCACGCACTTCACCTCAGGCACCTGCGTGTATGCCAACAGATTGGCTAGATGGCTTCAAATGTTCCTGTCCATGGCTGGAGTTTTAAGGGAATGTCTCTTTGCTCCCTGACAGGCAGAAAACCAGAGAGAAGATAAACACCATTGTCCTGAAACCTGCAGCACCAGGTCAGATGCTTCTCGGTGAGCCAGCCCTGGGTGTCCATCAGTGCAGATGTCTGCACCTCTGAGGCCAGTGGAGAACAGCAGACAACCTCTTCAGAAGCACACCCTTGTCCTGCCCTGTTCCCTTCTAAAGTGGACTGTACTCTGCCCTCCCCAGAAGATCCTGCCTCTGTGCTTGCACTGGACCCCATGTCACTGGTCACCACCCCTGCGGGTCTGCCCTCTTCACCTCTCAGAGCAGGCTTGACTGAGGTATTTCTAAGTGTTCAGATCATTGGCAGCTTTCAGGCTTACAAATTTTCAGGTATTTTGGGGATTGTTCAGCAAGGATGTCCTGCCTGCTGCAGAGATGCTTTAGGATGACTGCCCAGTTTTTCCTAGCATGTACTGATGCAAAAACACAGGCATTTTTAGAAGGCTGGGTGTTTGACTATGCACAGGATAAACCCCTACTGTGTGGCACAGTTTAGCCAGGTCTGTAGAGAACAGAACAAATGAAAATGCCATAGCCTGGTTCCCAAAACACTTTCTAGGCAAGGGCGCATCTGTTTGTAAAGGCCATTTCTGCGAACAAAGCTCTGCAGTCCCTTCTGTACTGTACTGTTGGCTCAGCTCCGTGGTCAATCCCCAGTATGACCCTGGGATGAGCTTTCTTCTCCTCTCTGTGACTTACTCCGGACTGTTTTGCTTGCCTCAATCTGTTATCTCAGTCATAATACAGAGAGAATTCAGGTGAGCCATTCATCCATCCACCTGAGAGACGGCTCAAAAAGGGCACACTGTATGCCATACTCTCTGTAAGTTCTGGCTTTGATCTTCCGTTTTTCAAGATGTCTGTGTTTTCCTCTTGCTTTCCCAGTGTGGGCTACCCACAGTAGTGTAACAATCCCTTTAAGGCACACTGGACCGATACCCGTACTTTATTTTTTTGCATCCCACATTTCTGGAATATCTACAACTTTGTGTTCAATACAGACATGATATGGATCACTGTTGGAGTCTGAAATGCCATGCAGTTTGCAGGGTAAGCAGGAGAAATTTGCTTCTGTGTTGGGATTCAATCAACCACTGGGAGAAACCACAAATTTTCTTAGAGGACAGCAATTTTCCGAGTGGTAGCTCAGTTTCCACAGTTTTAGCTGTTTAAGAAAGTTGTATCACATCTTCTGAATCTGTAAAAAAGACTTGGCATTGTCCAGAAAATCAGGCCTAGCTGCTAGTATTTCAATTTTCTCCTGTTTTTTTGACCTCTTATGCCATGAAATGTCAATTACAGAATCACAGAATATTAGGAGTTGGAAGAGACCTTGAAAGATTATCCAGTCCAAACCCCCCCTGCCAGAGCAGGATCCCCTAGACCAGGTCACACAGGAACGCATCCAGGTGGGTTTTGAATGTCTCCAGAGAAGGAGACTCCACAACCTCTCTGGGCAGCCTGGTTCAGTGCTCTGTCACTCTTACAGTAAAAATGTTTTTCCTTGTGTTCAGGTTGAACCTCCTATGCTCCAGATTGCAATTCTCTGATGCTTTGTTGGCTGGAATTTAGCAAATACAGACACAGGGAAAGAATGGCTTGTAGTAAAGTTAGACTTTAAAACCTGGAAGAATTTGGAATTCTGTGCTATTAGAAAATATTTTTGTCAGTTTAAACTTTACTGCTACAGATTTCCATGCTGAGATGTGACACTGGGTGCTCGGTTCAGTGCTCAGATGTATTTCTGTCCTGAAGCTGGTTCTGGGTTCTCATCCTCGAGGAGATTCTCTGCGCAGCTCATCTGGGTTCTGTGTTTCTGTTTGCTCTTAAAATGAGCATGGCAATAACTGCCAATATTTAACTGTTTTCATATTTTAACCATATATACTGGTTATACAAGTATGGAGGTTAAAAATAATCTTTTAAAATAAAACACACTGATAAAAACCCACCGTTTTCACCTAATGGCTGTAGCTACCGTGTGTAACAGTCTGCTAGGCTTACAGCAACAATCAGTAACAGTCCTTAGCACAGAGATGCTAATGCTTACTATATGGCTTGAAACTGTCTCATTTAAGATGTTATTGAAGTAAAGTATGAGTGATTTTTATGGTGAGTTGAAGGAAACACTCAGTTTTTAAATGAAGAATTGATGGGGACAGAGTGAACTAGGGAAGGATGTTAATTATCTGGACTGAATGCCTATAGTTTTCATAGGCTTTCTGTAGGACTTCACATAAATGACTTACAGCCTTGTAGGTCAAGTGCCTGAGCATAATTTTTTTTTGCCTCAGGGCAGTGTAGCACCAGACATCTCAGTTTCTCATTTGAAAACTGGGCATTTTGCTTTTCTCTCAACCTCTGCAGCAGGTGATCTGTGAGGCAGGAGTCCCTCTTACTACACGCATGTACAGCACTGGCAAAATGAGGTCTTGTCTCACTGGGGCCTTTTGGCATACTCTTAAACATAAAAATTGCAGAGCCTTGAGTATTTGTGTATCACCAGGGGAGGCAGTAGTCAGTAGCACCGGGGTCCTAGTATCTAACACCTGTGAGTTGAGCTCTGAATGAGACCCTGTTCATGTTTCCAAAACAACCTGACTCCTAGAAGGGAGCAGTTTGTAGAAATAATCTGCTGTGCTGGATAGTACCACAGAAAATCTTTTAAAATGTTTTAGAAATCTGTTTGCCAGGCTGTATATTTGCAGTGAAATCCAGGTAAAGCTGTCTCCTGTCATTCTAGATTTCTCTGTGGAAAATGAGAAAAACTCTCAGGTAATTAATCTCACCTTTAATTTTGTGACACACTTGAAACTAAGAACAGGTTTAGACCTGGACCAGGACAGACTTGTGGGTTTTGCAGATTGCACAGAATACCACCCAGGAACACCAAACACTGGGAGGATGGGCAGGACTGGAGCCTGTGTCCCTGCGTCACTGTGATCTCTGTAGCTGGTGCATTGCTCCTAGCAAAGAAGTGAAGAGTTGAATTCCCCAGGCATAGGGTGCTTGCTGGCTGCTACAGCTTGTACCTCCTGTGTTTTATATTCCAGCAGCTAGATTGCTTTTCAGAGAAAAGCAAAAACTAAAAACATAACTTCCTGGTGATAAGACATTAACAAGGCATCACATTTAAACCACAAAAATATACTGTAACCCTTGGTTTTGTCAGAGGCAAGGAAAGTGGAGTCCTCCAGTTAATCCTCCCTGATGGTTCCCAGTCTCTTGCTTTACAAAATTTATGTCCTTCTAATCCTTGAGGATGCTGCTTTCTGTAAAAACATTCCCAATACCTAGCCCTTGTTTTGAAAAACTAATTGTCCATGTATACAATTTTCTGTATGTTAAGTCAAAATTCACCTCTCTGTGCAAAATTATCAGAGCAGACGTGTGGCATGGTAACTAAAGGGGAAGAGTGAGCATGAAGCAGGTACAACATGAGCACATGGGCATGTTGCAAGATGAGCTAAGATCCTGAAGGCAGCTCTCCTGCTCAGACAAACCATCTTCCCTTGGGCAAGCTGACTTTGTACTGGCTGACGGTGTAGCCTACAGTGCATTGTCAGCATAGCTTGGATAAAAGGGTACTCATCCTACACCCAGCCAGCCACAGTGTGTCCGTGCAGTACATGCAGTGCTCAGGGGGAGATGTGGTGTTTGTTGTACACACCTGGTAAACTGGGGTTCCCTGCATGTAAGCAAGGCCGTACAAGGCGTCTGTCCTGGTTTGAGCTAAATAGAACTAATTTTCTATTTAGTGATTTTACTTTTCAGCTCAGTCTTTTCTAAGTGGCTGAACTTGCTGAAACTAACAGCATGTTTTTCCCAGACAGTGTGTACTGATAACATTCAAGGCTACTGTCTTACCATGGGTGCTATGTTGGTGCCTACAGAGCAGGGAAGCGGACCCAAAACTGGCCAACTAGGTATACCTTCCCACATACATCATACTCGGTATAAAGCCGAGGGATCACGAGGGTCTTGACCCTTCTTCCATCTCGGACCCTTTCGTCCGTCTTGATCCTGCAATGGCCGAAGTCCAAGCAGAACCCTGCCAGTTCGTCTGCCTCTGATCCTGATTCGTGTGTTCTGCATCCTGCTCCCACCTGCTGCTGGATCTGGTCTGGGACTTTTCCACTGCCCTGCT
Organism: Mesitornis unicolor; assembly: GCF_000695765.1. NCBI lineage: Eukaryota > Metazoa > Chordata > Aves > Mesitornithiformes > Mesitornithidae > Mesitornis > Mesitornis unicolor. Next base: position 20,214 of record NW_010163164.1, on the reverse strand, counting down.
CCACAGAGCCTCTGGAGACATAATTGTCACTGTGGGAGGAGGGTGTGGGGAGAGGATTTTATATTGGTTTTGTATATATATTTGTACATATCTGTATATATTTAATTATTTTTCTATTTACAATATTATCCTGTAGTATTAGTATTACTGTTTCATTAAATCTGTTAGTTTTATTTTCCAACCCATAAAGTCTTTCTCCCTTATTCTCTTTTCTCTTCCTTTCTGGAGAGAAGAGAAGGGTTAATAGAGAGTGTCTGTCCAGGATTTAGTGGCCAGCCCAGTCCCCTAAACCACGACAGCGTTGCTTTTTCTGAAGCTGTCTGCAGACTCCAGGGAGCTGTATGGTTGTAGGGTGGTACTTCTTTTTCCTAATTGCCTAAATGCATGGGAGTCAGCTTGTTCATTAGTGCAGAAGTTCAGGACAGCACTCAGTCTAATGGGGTCCTGGTCTTGAACAGGTCCTGCTCTATATAAAGTAACTGTGTAACTTGGCAGACTGAAGGGCTGAGCTGCCTGTACTGGGAATCAGGGAACCACATTGTCCTGGGGCAGGGTTTCAGCTGCTGTGAAATTCTACTGTGCCAGTGGAAGGGGTTTCAGCAGCTGATCATCTTCCTTTCAAACCCTAAGGTCTCCAGACTAAACAATTTTAGCCCTAGGACAAGCTATGTGCTTGTGTCTGCATGTGTGCCCATAGATAATCTGTATTTGTAACCTTCCAGTAGCAGTAGCTGGCAGACAGGAAAGTGGCCATGTTCTGTCTTGTGTCCCCTCAGGTCCTTGCAGTCTCCTGCTATAAAAGTTCCTCTCTGCACAAGTAAATATCCAGACACAAAAAAAAATTAGAAAAAAAATCAATTTCTGTAATGTATGTTGGTCAATTGAACCAGTTTTGCCCTGAAAAGTCAAATGTCCAGAAGGGACACATTGCTTTTAACCTATTCTGTCAGCATGCAATAAAATGTTTTGTCCAGATTTATTTGAATCTTTGGTTTGAGTCACTTAGAGCAGATTTTTTTTTTTTACATTGCTTATAGCAAGAAATTTAGTTTCTGGAGCCTTTAAAATGTTTTCAATTATTCCTCTATTAGAAAGGTTCATATTAACAGACAATCAACAGAGGAGTGTAGTATTGGCAGAGAGCTCCAGGAGCATTCTCTATTCCCCTGCCATTGAAAGGAAAACATAATCCATTTTATAAACTTATCGAGATTTCTTGGAATATTAATTGAGGCTTAGGATCCAGTAGCCCAGTGAGAAGGCTGACATTTAGAAAGCTTATTTCCAGCCTAAATGTGTTTAGGATTAATTTATAAACATTAGTTCTTGGGCTGACATTGTCCCTTAGCTGAAATAATTTTTTTAACGTGTTTGGTTGTGTAGTTTTGGTGTTTTTGTGGATTTTCATAAATTACCCTCTTAAGACAGTTTTACACTGTGCCTCACTTGATCTTGCCTCTGCTGAAAGAGATGCTTGCTTTTAGCTTAGATGTACATCCCTGCTTCTTCCTTTGTCCACTCCTGCTGTGCTGCAGCAGCAGCGTGAGCTGCATCAGCTCCTGATCTTTCTCACTCAGTACAAGGGAGGCAGTGGAACTGGGGCAAGTGTGACTGCCCTATTGACAGCAAGCTGCTGCTGGATCAAATGTACTCTGATACTGCAATCCCAGCCTCAAGTTTTCTGGCTAACCAAGCAAAGTTTAAGTTTTATTTCACCCTCCTTTCAGATATTTGGATTTTCTCCTGATGTTTTTCTTATTTTTCATCCTAGAGCCCTTTTCTGTACTGATTCAGGTGAAATTAATTCATCCTGAACTTGGATGAATAGGGCTGAACTTGAGCTGTTGGCAGTTTTTCAGAGGCAGTTTTAGTGTCTTCTACAGTGCCCTCTTTCTAAAAACTACCCTCTTTTTCCTGGGACTACTTCAACAAATTCATCCTCTGCTCATAGTTGCCTCTATCATAGAAGGCAAGCTTGCACTTTGGGCAGCGCTGATGCATGAGGCATGACTTTTATTTCTCCTTAGTGCTAAGGGGAACCTATGATTCAGGGCACCTTGTCGCTTTTACAGCATTATCTGAATCAGCCTGCTGACTGCTGCAAGATTTTCCTTGCTAAAACATTGGTGCTTCCAGAAAAGCAGGAAGAGAAGGAAACCTTGAATAAGGGAGCAGATGCACTGTTAGCTACACAGGGTAAAATCCTGGCAGTACTTTCACTGACTTATTAGGGTAAGGAGTTAATAAAGATAATTTGTCCTTTCACACAATGTCTGGCTGACTAAATTGGGACCTTACGTATCTGATATCTAATAACTGTTGAACATGTGATTCAGCCCTAGTTTCAGTATGAAAATAGGAAAATGGTGGGGAGAGAGAAGGAGTGGAAAGTAGGAAACACAGCACCTCCACAGTGTGTTTTATACCTGACTGAATTTCAGCCAGGCCTGTGTTTCACCTTGGTAAAAGAAAAAGCTTAACCATTGCACCTCATGCTGTGAGGAGCTAGGTGATGGGTGAAATAAATTTGACCTGAAGAAATAAGTAAAGGAGTGCAGTCTCCTGCCAAAAATAACTAATTAAAGGCTATCATCTTGCATCTGACAGCTGTGGCAGCTGCCTAATGGGATGTCAAAACTATCCTTGACAGTATTTGAAAAGTATATGTTTGGATGGTGGTGAGATAACCGGTACTTTGGCCTTGATACAGGATGCAAGAAACCAAAGGCTAATGTCTGAGCTAATGTCTGAATGTGTAATGGCTGCTTCTCTCGCTGCACAGGCTTTGCATCCCCAGCTTCTGACTCAAGCTGAGGTCCTGGATTTTCAACAGAAAGCTAGCTCCTTTCTGCACCCCTTCTCCTCCAGAATTTTATCCTGACTTTGCAGAAGGCTGGTCTTCAGGGTAGCTTCTTTTTCTGATGTTATTTTCTTTTTATTTATCAGGAAGGAGTAAAGCTGGTCTACAGATCAGTGGTAATACTGAAGCATAATTGTATTGCATTGCCCCTTGTACAATTTGCACGATCCAGAGCAGAAGACTTTTTGTGATTTCCTGTTAATGCCAGCAGCCCAGATTTGCCGTTCAAAAAGAGGAAAGAAAATGGAAATAAGGTGTGTATGAGGGTGGAGGACTCAGTCAAAGCCAAGCCACAGACACCTTTGTTTCTATTCTTTTCTACCTAGCAGTAAGTTGCTGGTATAATTTTATTTTTTCTTCACAATCCAGCAGATGGTGTTAGATGGCTATTTAATGACTCATGTGAGACCGAAAGAAGATCTTGTCGGTGATACTGCTAAAAGGATGCAAGAAAGAACAGTACTGCAGGGATGTTCAGTGAATCTGAAAGCTGTGATAAGGCTCCTGTTTTAAGCATCTGTGTGTATGCTTTCAGCTTACTACTACTAGGGGGTGGGAAGTTTCATAGCTCTAGTACTTGATTTAAATTGAGACTTCTGTGACATTTATCGTATTTCTTCCTCCAAGGTTTGGGTGTCTTTAAGTTCAATGGAGCAGAATGAATACAACCACTGACCTCCACTGAACTCTTTGGGGTTGGGAGATGTATAAATTATTTTTGCTGCTTTTTAAAATTGCATTTTCTCTTTGCATGCACCTGAAGGAGACTGAAGACCACTACTCTGCTCTTGTGAGACTCCACCTGCAGTACTGTGTTCACTTCTGGGGCCCTCAACATAAGAAGGACATGGAGCTGTTGGAGCAGGTCCAGAGGAGGGCCACAAAGATGATCAAAGGGCTAGAGCACCTCCCCTACAAGGACCGACTGAGAGAGTTGGGGCTGTTCAGCCTGGAGAAGAGAAGGCTCCAGGGAGACCTTATTGCAGCCTTCCAGTTCCTGAAGGGGGCCTACAGGAAAGCTGGGGAGAGACTTTTTACAAGGGCAGGTAGTGCTAGAATGAGGGGGAATGGTTTTAAACTGGAAGAGGGTATATTTAGACTAGATATTAGGAAGAAATTCTTTGCTGTGAGGGTGGTGAGACACTGGCACAGGTTGCTCAGGGAACTTGTGGATGCCCCCTCCCTGGAAGTGTTCAAGGCCAGGTTGGACAGGGCTTGAGCAACCGGCTCTGGTGGGAGGTGTCCCTGCCCATGGCAGGGGGGTTAGACCAGATGTTCTTTAAGGTTCCTTTGAACTCAAACCATTTGATGAAGCAATACAATATGATTCTATGAAGCGATACAACTCTGCTGTGCACTGCTGTGACAAGTATCTCCTAAATCTCACTGTCTACACAAAGGAAACAAGTGAGATGAAACTAAGAAGCTCGGCAGGTTTTACACTGCCCAGCCAGGTGAAAATATGACAGCAGTCTCTGACTGCTCTCCATTAGCTGGTGAAATGAATGCACTGGGTCTTGGTCAAGCTCCTGGGGAACAACTGTTTGTCTACACTGCTGTCCTGCTACAGATGATAGTATTACCTGTGGAAATTGATAAGTGTGAAGTGATTAGTACTAGTGGGGAAAATCAGCTTGGACAGATGGAGATATATATATACATACTGGCTATAACTTACTGCTGTTTAGGAAAGATTTTGGGGTCATTGTGGATATTTCATAGGCTGTCTGGTTAGTCTGCAGCAGTTAGGAAGTTAGGAATTGTAGGGAATGCTAGATATTAAAAGATCCATTCTTTCACCATATAAGTCAATGGAGTAACTCACCTCTTCACTACTGTAGTGAATTCTAGTAACTCTACCTCAAAAGGTTTACAGAAGAGCTAGAAAAAGCTTGGAAATAGGCAACAAGAATGGTTAAAGGCATAGAATCACTACTGCATTAAGAGGGCATAAGTAGTTTGACTCCAAACTGGAAGAGAAGTGGCTCACTTAGGATATGGGGGAGAGCTATAAATCATATGGTAAAGGTGAACAGGAAAAGCCTATTGCTGTTTATGGGAATGCAATTGGGAAAAAGGTCCTAATTTATTTTTTTTTAAGCTGCTGGTTCCTGTAGTGCATAATAAAAGTGTGTAGCTCATTGTCACCTGATTTGTTTGGTCTTTTGTTGGTTTCTTTTTGTGGAGGTTGAGGAAATAAATGAATTCAAAATAGGTTGGACAAACTCAGAAGACCCATTGCTGGCCATAAAACATGACCATATGAGTGTAGGCTCTGGCAATATACAACAAGAAGGGTCAACCTAAACATTGCCTTTTCAGTCTTTTGCCAAGCTCAGTTCTTTGCTGGCAACTTCTGGTAAGTCATCTGTAGATCTATCCAGTGGTTACTGTAGGTAGCTAATGGAAATGAGATTACAGACTTGTGAAAGTCTTTCTGTGAGATAATGATGCATATTTAAGTGATAGATTTCAGTGGTGGAGGTCTATGGCTATGCTACTGTAGGTCTACAGGTAGGCTACTGTACCCTGTCATTCAGAGAGCTGCTTATAAAGCTCAGACCAAATCTGCTTCCACCTTTTAAGCAGCCTTCATTCTGGACCACAGGGCTGGGTTCAAGTATGCCAGTAGGATTCACCTTAACATCAAATGGTTAACAGACTGACATGGAAAATCATGAGCAGAACAGCCGTGACATGCCAGTCAAGGGCATAATTTATGCAATCCCAGGAAATTTGTTTTATAAAGTGACAGCTTTTAGTGATGGGATAATGTATTCTACTTGGTAGACTTGTTCCTGAGCAGTCACTAAAAATAGTAAGCACTAGGGTATACAAATGTCCTGGGTAAAGGCACAGAAAATGAGCAAAAGGTAGAGCAGTGTGACTTGTCTGTTAATAGACTGCAGGATTGGTGTTTTCTGGGGAAGGATTTTTTTGGTGTTTGGTTGGTTTTTTTAAAGGATTATCCCTGTGACAGGATGGGGGCCGGTTTCTGTCCTGTAGTCCATGAGAAGTAGGGCATAAATCCACACCAAGTAATAAGAATAATTTATGCTATGATATTTAATCTTGGAGCATCACAAAGCAATTTACAGATTACAATTTACACAAAGGGAGCCTTATCAATATCCGATTTAGGAAGCTGAGCCATCCCTAAGTATGACCAGCCCCTTGACAGGATGCTAGCTGGAAATCATGTGTCCATTCTGGCCTGTGTAGGGGGGGAAAACCAACTCCCAAAATAAATAAATTTAAAAAAAAACCAACAAAAATGCCTTCACCCTCTCATTCCTCCCCCACCCCAATAGGAAGCTGTATTTCTTATATTCTGGTATTCCTGGCCAGCTTGAGGATCCTTTAGAGAAGGGAGGGCTGTGATCTTGTCTCATACACTGAGTTCTTCTGGCTTTCCCTAAGAAAGGCCATATCTTTCCTTTTGTGGGTTTGCTCAGAAACAGTAAAGCAAAAGAGCATGTAAGGAAAGGCTTCTGGCTGGTGAATCTCAAAGCCCTTGCTCATTTGAAGGTGGATGTTATGACTAGTAGTACTGCTTTGATGTCTGATACATATGCAATTCTGCATTGCAGATCTGATGTAGATGAGTTGACTGAGTATGTAATATACTGTGCTTGGGCAGTAAAGCTGTCTCCTTAGGCTCACTTAGCTCTCAGTAACTTTTAAAAATTCTTTACAGCTGCTTTCTCCCTTCTGCTTCATGTCCATAGATGCAGTCCTCAATGGAAATGGACTAATCCTTGCATTTGCAGTACAATAATTCTCTTGAGATACTGCCTTTGTTTCTGTAGTTTGGCATGGGTTTGGTTTGGGGTTTGTTTTGGTTGGTTGTGTCTGTTGTTGCTTGGTTTTTATTCTGCTCGTGTCAGTTTAGCTTATCAGCTTCTGAGGCAGCTGTATGTGTCCCCATCCTACGTGGGCTGATGGGAAGCAAAAGCTTTCAAAATGGTCCTTGTCAGCCAAGAAGGTGCAGGTTCACAAACAACTGTTGCTGTGGCAACACATCAGTGCTGTCCCTGGGCAGTTTTCACTGGTAGGTGCTAACATTTGAAATTATTAACCTGGACTGGGAGCTGTGTTGGTGGCAGAAAACCACAAAATGGGATTAACCACTTGAGGTGTGTTAAGAAAAGATATCCAGCGCTTCCTCAGATGGCTCTGAAGATTGATAAAGGAATAATACAGCATTCTGAAGTTTCTGGCTCTTCAGTTTCCAGACAAAAAGTGTGGGAATGTAAGTGCAGGTATATAAGTGCAACAGTAGACGAAGTCCACAGGCTTTCCTTCACCTTCTTACTGACAGTCTTAGCAAAAACTCCAAGGACTGATAGAAGAGATTAGCACACTTCAGATATGTTCAAAATCTTCCTTTCTTTGCCAGTGACCACTAACTGGGCAGTGTTGGGAATCTGTGCTGGTGCTGTCCATACTGAGGCCAAGTCGTCAAAGTCTTCAGGATGGTTTTCAGTTACACTGAACTTCTGCTAAGGACTGCACTGCAAGTGTTGCTCAGGAATCTAAATACCTGCCTCTCCTCTTTCAGTTATGCTTCTTAGAAACAATTTGCTCTATATTTAGGGCCCACCTAGTAAGATTAAAAACATTATTTCATGTATAAATATTCTCTCTGCACTGGAAGAACAACATGCATTATTCAACTGGCCTGTATGCTGTATGTTTGTTTGTGTTTTGGTATTCATTCTCAAATAAAACTGAGTTAGATTAACTTAATTGTATTTACATTCGGTTTTAATTTCTGGTGTACACACACATAATTCCCTGCCCTGTCATCTTCCTGGGATGAAGAAAGGTTTATTTAACAAATTTTTTTCCTGTTTTAATTTTTTTTTCTTATAGTGTGTAAAGATGTGTGTTACTCCTATTCATATAGCAGCTCTGGAGCTTGAGAAGTCTATCTTTTCTAAAAAGATTTCCTATTTTTTGAATTAATTAAATCATACCCTTCTGTTACTCTATGAAGTTTCTTTTTTTCCTGTAGTAGCTGTGGATTTCATGGGTTATAAGCTTGGATTTAAGAAAAAGAACTTTTAATAACTTCTCACTGTTACTCCATCCTTTCTCATATGAAGTCTGTTTTGTTAATACAAAACATGATGCTTTCTTCCGGACTTCTTGATGCTGTCTTAAAATACTTACTCCTCTTGTACTGTGCATGCAGTATCACATCAAAGCACCTTAAATGGCCAGAATTTTCCTGGTGACTTGGTAGAAGGCTTTCAGAAGTTCCAGATATGGCAATTGCTATATGACATCGGATCCTATTCTACTTTTATGAGCTGTTGAACTTCTGTGAACTTGTGGCACCAGTAGCTTTTCCTTGAAGAATTTTACTTTTACTTTTTTTCCCTTTATCTTGTCATGATACATGTCTCAAACTTAACCTAAACTCTTATTTTCCATAGTAAAGACTATGGAAACAGTATTTCTGTTTTCAGTGATGAAGGATTCTGCTTGTTTGCCAAAGGTGTAAAATAACTGCAATACCTCAGTAGCTTCATAGCGATTTGATGTCGGAGAACTGATTACTGGCGGCAGTTGTTTGCAAATACAGGCAGAGTAACACTGCAGAGCTCCCATATGACCACTACTTAAAAATATGTATGTTGTGAAGGTGCATTTGGATCAAGGTGTGGTCTCACAATATAGTTCTTACATTTCTTAGCTCTGTATTTGATTCAAACTCTGATCTGGTAAGACTGAAGTGGGTGGGGATTACCTTTCCTGCAAGGCTGTGATGCAGCCTGTCTGTTCCGCAAAACTTTTGGAACTTTGACCAAGTCAGAATCTCTGTTGCTGCGATAATTTGCTTGTGGCTACTTTCAAATGCTAGCATCGGCTGATGGATCTTCACATGGTCCTCAACAGGTTCAGGAGAAAAGAGCTAATAACCATTTTCACTAATGCTACAGGAAGCTGAAATATTTCTCCCCCTTTCCCTCATCTGAGGCAAATGGATACAACTTAATTCTAGAAATCAGTAAGGCAGCTAACATAAGAAAGGCTTCTCACCCCTGAAATCATGTCCCTGTGGCATGTGTAAGGATGTGTAAGGTTCAGCCTTTGAGACTTAAGCTTTGCAGTCTTCCTTCAGTTCTACCTCCCCTCAGGCCTGGAGTTATCTGGAAACATGTAAAGGGAATTTAAAGCACGAAATGAAAATTGGGTGAATGGCAAAACGCCTAATGAATGCAAGCAAGCAGGAAGGGAGCAAGCATTCACTTTGTCCTTCCCTGATCTCTTATCACAAATAAGAAAGTAGCGTTGACGACTAGAGATTGTTCCAGTGTGAGCGAATTACTGTTCCTTGCAGTGAAGATTTCATTCAGAGACTTGGGTAAGTAGCTTCCATTCACTTAGCTGTGTTGTTGGTTTTTTTTCTGCCCAGGTAGACTGAAACATGGGAGACTTAGAGTGGATGTAAAAGAAACTTTTTCCTGAAAGAAGAGCCAGGCAGAGGAGCAAGTTTCCCAGCAGGGCTGTGGTGGCTCCATCCTTGGAGGTTTTGATGACCTGACTGGAAAAAGTCCTGAGCATCCTCATTGGACCAAAGCAGATTATGTCCTGAAACAGCAAATTGGACTAGGAACCTCCTACGGTGTCTTCCAACCTGCATGATCTAAGGCAGTGCAGTTGTGTTTGGTGCAAGCCTGTATGGACAAACAATATCCCAAATTCTCAGGATTGCTCAGCTGTAAAATTTCAGTAAAGATTTTAGATCATCTCCTCCTGAGATGTACTGCTGTAAAGTAATAAAGACACTGCACGGTGTATTTTTTTTAATCCCTCAGGAAGAGCTGGAGTGCATCGGCATGCACTCGGTCCAGAATGAGCTATTCTCAGTGTGTTTTCCCCAACTTCACTAGTAGCTCTTTCTTCCCTCTGACAGACCTTCAGTTTTTGTCTACTTCCTAGCAGAACAGCAGCACTCTAATTAGAGTTTTAGAAATTGTGCCAGTCTTGCTGTCATTCCCTGTGTGAACATTCAAAGCAACATAAATGACATCAGAAAAAGGGGCATGTACTGAAGAATAAGTTTGTGTGCACAAGGAGCTAAATAATATTAAAACCATACCAGTGTAGTTCTGCTGGAAAACTCTCCTTTGTAGGGGAGACTGGTGACTGTCATACTCTTGAGCTTGATCTGAAAGGGCCCATTAGGCTGAAGATATCCATGGTCAGCAAAAGAGTCCAGCACCTTCATACAAGATCCAAAAAGGTCAGAAGCTCATGTTATCTTTTCAGCTGTTCATGCCAAAGTGCTGGACATGAAAAGCTAAATTATGTTTCATGATTTGCACGTCTTTCCCAGTCACTTCTGCTTTCTTTTTGCAGTAACACCTTTGCTGGGTGGCTGAAGGGTCTGCTGCCATTCCACCCTCTGGTGACTGCTCTAGCTCAGGGATCCTTGGCCTTTTCCATATCACAGCCATCTTTTCACATGTTCACCCTCCAAGACCTGCAGATTCTCTCTGACCACTGCTGGCAGAACCCTCAGGGGATGGTTTTTCACCTTTGTGGCTCTTCTGCTCTGTCTGTGGGTCAGGCAGCTACAAGGAGGCTTAGGCAATGGCCCTTTATAAAAGTAGCTGCTTTCCTTGACTTCCAACAGCGTATTCCTTATGCTCTGCAGGTGGGAAACCTCAAAGTAGATTGGTTGGGTTTTGTTCTGAAAGTGTCACTGAGATTGTGCATAATAAGATGGGTTTGAATGCTTTGCTGAAAGCATTTTCATGGTGGGAATGCAAAACTTTTCATCCTTCCTGTTGCTGTTTCCTGTCTTGCTGTGCTGTGTGGCTTGTTCTCATAATTTGATCACTGCATGATCCTGGAGAAGGAAAGAAACAGAACACTGTTCCTATCAGAGTTGCAACACTTGGGAGACGGTCAGCAAGCAAGTCACAGTCTATGTGGTAAAGACCAAAACCTTTTTGAAAGATGATAGCAAAGATTGGTTTTGAAGCTATGGCTTCTCTGCACAAAAGTGATTTTTAAATAAAATTAGTCATGTTCTTACACAGTGATACGATATCCACAGGTAAAGAACAGAAACAAAAAGAACATCCTATCATTCTGAAAAGCAAATACATAGGAGAAAAGAACAGCTCACCCTCTCCACCATTTCACAAACAAATGCCTAAACACTGTGCCTGCACTGCTGCTTGAAGATCAAGGCCAGGCTGGGAGGTAAACTGTAAGGCAAGCTGCCTCCTGATGGAAAGGCAGGCACGTCTACTGGATTGCATCAAAAACTGCTCTTCAGCTGTGCTGGTGTGGAAGTTACTGTTGTACGGAACTTACTTGCACTTAGATGGAAGGCAATTGTCCTTGCTTCAGATGATTGATTTGAAAGAAAACCTGGCAGGTAAGTGATCTGTAAGTCATTCAGGCCTTTACATGCCTGTGTGACTACTTCTCTCCTTCCTTTCTAGGGAAACTAGTCAAAAGAGGAGTTTCTAGACAGGAAGACCGCTATACCAGTGTAGTCCCTGAATGGCCTGAGTTGCACCTTGAGTGCATTAAAGGCTCCAGCTGATGAAAACGGGTAACAGAAATTAGCTATGTGGGAGGTCTAAGGTCTAATCAAGTGTGTCCACTATCTGAGCACAAAGAGCTTTGGCATCAACATTATAAATCAGCATGGCAAATATTAGCCTTCTCTCTTTGCTTGCAGCACAAATGGTGCCCTGGCTGACCTTCCTTTTTTGTCTCACTGGGAGGACTGCCTTATCTGTAGCTTTCACATTCCTGTGGCTAATTTCAAAGTGGATCTGCATTCATTTCATTTCACTGACTATTCCTTTCATTGACTCAGCAGGATCAGGCTCCTACCAGCAGCCATTTAAAACTGCCTTCAGGAGATAAGTTAATTAATTCATGATATAAAAAGGAGAAGAGGTGAAAACAAAGGCAATCAGACTAACGTTACTGAAAGTATTTAGTGAGATCTTGTGAGAGACTTAAAGAGTTAATGTCTCAAACACTGCGGCAGGACAGGTCCTGCATAACAAAAGCTGCACATTCTGCTCTGCAAGAAGTGTTAGAAGCAAAGGCCCTGCCTGTCCCAACACTCAAGATGCACAGGCCTGCGTTGCCAGGCAAGCTAAATGTGGGGAAGGGGCTCACGGCCTCCCCCTCCCCGCACATACAATGGCGCCTGCGCAGCAGACCAAGAGTTCCTCGAGTGCCTGAGATGCATAAAAGACACGCGCTCAGAGACCTGCGTGTGCATGCCCGCCCGCCGCCGTAGGGTTTCCCTGATGTCATCAACGTTAAGGAATCACCGCGAGATCCAAGGGTGGTGCTACCTTTGTTTATCTCTTTCCTATCAGTCTTCTTCTTTCAAAAGGTACACGCACTACCAACCGCTTTCACATTTCCCAAGTTGTTCACATAAAAGTGTTTAATTGATCGTTTGGTGTTGGCTCACCTTAATTTAGCCCGGGAGGATTTACAGAACTTTAGTTGCTCTCCTGCCTTTGAGGTGGGACGCGACAGATCTGTGATAGCCTCGTAAAGAGCAGACAGAGCCTCAGACTTCTTTATATCTTCAGAGATAATCTAACATGCACTGCATTTACCCCAGGAGGTTGATGGAGAAGGGTTAACTTTGATGGCTGTTGTTTCAGAACTCTAGTATTGCTTAGCAACAAGAGGGCTGAAGAGAGCTGAAACTCTATTTTTGCACTTGAAAAGCGGTGAATAAAGTACTTCCAAGATTACATGACTTGCCTGGGGTCATTCTGTCAAGGTTGGGGGTTAAAGGTAGGGCCTAGAAACCTTAACTCTTTGCCTAGCTCTGGATCTGTGCACTGGGCTGTGCAAGCCCCCACTTTAGAGCGTGTGTTTAAATTATGGAGCATCTGACACTAATGTTGATCATTGTAGGTTAATGTCCAGGACGGGATGTTATGTTTTATCTATAGATATTGCTTAGTGGTAATGGTAGTAGGGTTTTTTTGTTAACCACGCCTGTCTGGAAGCAGTATGCACGTTGAATAAAACCAATTGTTTGCTGTCTCTGCTCTTCTGTCCTAACTGCTTTATTCCTTCTTCCCTAAGGCCCAAGACAAGCATATTAGAAATGCAAATACTCTTTGATAGGAGTTTCTGTGACTTTGTTTCATTATCTGTGCAGCTCCTGGTTTCAGGGGACCTTCACACAGACAAAATTGATCAGCGGCAGGAGGAGGAAAATAGCCGTTGCCGCAGCAACTGGTGATGACTCATCTCGGGTAGCAAGCAGCAAAAGCTGTGAGGCTGCAGTAATTTTCCAGATGCTTAATTCAGCTCTTGATTCTTTTTCTCTCGCTGACAGGCAGAAATCCTCCTCTGCCTTTCTTTGCTCAGACACCCAGGCAGCCTGCAGCCGTATGTGATGCAGAATAGTCCTTTGTGGTGCTTACCCAGAATAGCGTTTGTATAATGCAGATGAGCTACTCCATGGATTGAACTGTAACCCCTAAAGGTAGTAAAAATAGAACTATAAACTGCCCATCTGCAAAAATATCCCAGTGTGTCACTGGCTGCACTCAATTCCTATCTAGCAACTAGCATCACGTTTACTGTAACTCCAGCAATGATGCAATTAAATCAGTTCATCTTGTTCCTTTTCAGTAATGACACTGTGCCTTGGCTGCATACAGAGTGCTAAGGGGAGAGAAGCGAGCTGCATTCAGCACATGCGTTTCCATGAATTAGCTTCTCTTTTCTACAAACTACTAATTTCTGTGCATGAATTTCAGTCTGCATATGATGAAATAGAGCAGGTTAAGAGGCTTACCTAGGAAAAGGGCAGCAAAAGGAGCAAATGCCTTCCATGTCACTCAGGAGATGCCTACCATGCAGTTTTCCTGCAATGACTGCATTGTAATACAGGCATCACCCCATTTAGGGCAGTGTTATAAATGTCCAGATGGTGTTTACCTATGGAATTCTTTGTGATTGCAATATGATGCTGAAAAATACAAGTGTAACTGGATTAAAAGTAGCTTCTGCTTATTTACACGATGAAGGTAAACATTTCCCTGTTGAGTGGGAGGAGCAATTAGCACAGGGTGAAAGTGGAATTTAGCTTTCCTGTTTGAGTGAGTTCATCCACTTGTGGGGGATGCAAACCTGCTCTGTGGCATGGGGGGAAGGATGAGCTTGTGGGGAGAATAAGAAAACCAGCAATAGAGCCCTGCATTTGTTTTGGGAGGGGATGGGGAAAGTATTGGTGCTGCCAGCTGCTGTGTCGTGCAATCCCTGGAAGGTAGATGGCTTTCTGTTGGTTAATCAAGTGAGACCACCAAGCCGCTTCTCCCACAGCGCAGTCTCTTGCTTGCAACTCCTAAATGAAGTTTCAGCAGAGTATGCAGCTGAAATGAACTGCTGCATTGCTGTCAGGCTCTGCAGTGTGTTACTGGCTGACAGCCAAATCCATTAAAGCCACCAAGCGTGTAGGCATAAGGAAGCTGTACGTGATGCTTGTTTTCCACTTCTTGTTGCGGTCAGCTGCTGATATGTACATGAACTGTATTACATGAATATGTATTACTTTGAATCTTTGTCTCCTGTCAGTAGGTAGGTTATATAAGCATTTAACAAATTTCTTGTGGCTGCTTTTCAGGGGAAACCAGTTTTAAAAGGCAGCAGTAGAAGCTCATCTGTTTACTGAGCTCTTTTTAGGTGTGCAGCTGTTCCTAATTGTGGCCAGGTTTTGTATATCCAAAGGGAGAAGAGCTCCGTGATCAATCACGGCTTAGAATCATAGAATCATTTGGTTGGAAGTCCACTACTAAACCATGTCTCTAAGGACATCATCTACCTGTCTTTTAAATACCTCCAGCAACAGTGACCCCACCACTTCCCTGGGCAGCCTGTTCCAATACCTGATAACCCTTTCAGTGAAAGGGTTTCCTCTTGACCTATTGGTTGTTACCTGGGAGAAGAGATGGACCTCCACTTTGCTACAACCTCCTTTCAGGTAGTTAGGACACTAACCCTATTTCCCTTCATATCTTTACATGAGAACTAATATTACTATGCAACAAGTTGATATATGTGGTGAATTTGATAGAAAGTTGTGCTTTCTGAAAACTGTTCTGGAAATGCAACAATATGAAAGCCAAATACAAGATTTTGGTCCATTCATCCTGCCCCCCAAAATAGGAATCATTTCCTATCTGGGTGGCATGATATCCGTAATAATAAAAACGCTGCTAGTCAGATCATCTGCGGTTTCAGCAGCAATTATTGCAGGCCTGCATAGTGGTACTAGATTTATTATAACATATGTGTCTAATCAGCACCAAGAGTTCTGCAGTCCTAGCAAAGTCCTTATGTGAAATCATCAAATATCGCCAATTGCATTGTTTATATACATTTCACGGGTCCTAGAAAAGAAACTGGTCTCTATCCCTTTGGAAAAACAAGAAAACAAAAAAATAAACCCACTGCTTAATGCTATAATATTCACTGTTAATTAAGATGTATTTGCTTGCTAATGCATTTTGTGATCAGTTAGACTTAAGTAGGTTGCATAAAACCTCATGGAAGTCCATCTGCTATGCTTACTGTAGATAATACTATTTGTAATTAGTTGCATGCTAGTATCATAGAATCATCAAATCATTAAGGTTGGAAGAGATCTCTAAGATCATCAAGTTCAACTGTCAACACCACCGCGACCACTAAACCACGTCTTGAAGTGCTGCATCTACACATTTTTGAACACCTCCAGGGATGGTGACTCCACTGCCTCCCTGGGCAGCACATTCCAATGTCTGATAATGCTTTCAGTAAAGAACTTTTTTTCCTAATATCCAATCTAAACCTCTCCCGGTGCAATTTGAGCCCATTTCCTCTCATCCTATCACTTGTTACTTGAGAGAAGAGGCTGACCTCCACCTTGCTACAAGCTCCTTCCAGGTAGTTGTAGAGAGAGATAAGGTCTCCCCTCAGTCTCCTTTTCTCCAAACTAAACAACCCCAGCTCTGTCAGCTGCTCCTCACAAGACTTGTGCTCCAGACTGTTCACCAGCTTCATTGCCCTTCTCTGGACATGCTCCAGTGCCTCAGTGTCCTTCTTGTAGTGAGGGGCCCAAAACTGAACACAGTATTTGAGATTTGTCTCCACCAGTGTCGAGTACAGGGGAAGGATCACTTCTCTACTTGTGCTGGCCACACTATTTCTGTTACAAGCCAGGATGCTCTTGGCCTTCTTGACCACCTGGTCACACTGCTGACTCATGTTCAGTCGCTGTCATCCAACACCCCCAAGTCCTTTTCTGCCTGGCAGCTTTCCAGCCGCTCCTCCCCAAACCTGTAGCTCTGCATGGGGTTGTTGTGACCCAAGTGCAGGACCTGGCACTTGTCCTTGTTGAACCTTATACAATTGACCTCAGCCCATCGATCCAGCCTATCCAGGTCCCTCTGCAGAGCCTTTCTACACTCAGGCAGATCAACACTCTTACCCAGCTTTGTGCCACCTGCAAACTTACTGAGGGAGCACTCATCCAGATCATTGACAAAGACATTAAAGAGAACTGGCCTCAAAACTGAGACCTGGAAACCAGTGCTTGTGACCAGCCGCCAACTGTATTTAGTTCTATTCACCACAACTCTCTGTGCTTGGCCATCCAGCCAGTTTTTAACTCAGCAAAGAGTAAACCTGTCCAAGCCATGGGCCACCAGCTTCTCTAGGAGGGTGCTGTGGGAGACAGTGTCAAACCTTTACAAAAGTCCAGGTAGACAACATCCACAGCCATGTTATTGTGGATGGTTTGTTTGGTTTGTTCTTGGTTTGTTTGCAGAAGGCATGTTCTGGACAGAAGCTGGCTAAGGCCACTGTGTCCAGTGAAGGTCTCCAAGGATTCTTTGGCCTGTCCACTCTTTAGCCTGACACAGTTTAAAATTAACACTGTATTTCTAGATTCTAGATGTATTTTTGCTTTTGAAAGACAGAATTACTAATAAAGGTTTTATCTAGTCGCATTTAATAATCAGGGCAGCCTTGGGACACTTGGATTTGATGCACAGATCACACGCTATTAGCCTTACTGCTCTACAAAATACATAAAACTGCTTATTTCAAGTTTTTTCCCTTCTGGATATTTTCTTTCTGAAGACCTTTTTGTATCAGGAATAGACTCTTCTGAGTTCATTTGCTTGGCATCCTGTACTGTGAAAGCCTTGTGGTGTAGAAATAGTAGTTCCTATCTCCCTTTTTCAGTGCAGTGCTGGCATCAGACAGAGAGGCTCACTGCTGAAGCCCAGGAAGACCTCTCGTCTCCCCTCTGTAACCCATGCTGTGGATGAGGTAAGCCATCCAGCCTTTCATGCAAGCAAAGGGTCTAGCCTGGATGTCAAGATCTGCCCCTCTTCACTGACTCTCACCTCATTAAGTCATCAATGTCCAATTGCTATGCCTTCAGTGTACTACAGAAACAAATATGAATAGATTTGGAAATTAAAACAAGCTTGCAGATTGCCAAGGTCTCTTTGTGGATCTAAAGTAAGAGAGGTGTGAAGAAGGTGTGTTCAGTGGAGATGAACTGAGTGGTGCAGTTCAGCACCATGACAGCTGAGCCAGCTGGCAGCCTGGAGGCCAATGGGGCAGCAGCACCATCCATCATGGCTCTTAGCAAAGGTGGCATCCCACTGAGCCCATCAACTCTGCAGCTAGAAGAGGGGCTGGCATTGCATCTTTGTAGGAAATGAGCAAAATCTGTAGCCCTTGACTTCACAAAGCTCCAGGCTCATTTATCTCCTTGGAAATGCTGTACAAATAGGTTTTATTTTTGCTTATCTTAAACTAACATAAAGCAAAATGTCTTTTACAGGGAAGAAATATTCAAGTTGTAAGAACAGTTTGAACCTAATCCCACGTTCTAAATGCAGAGCATAGCTTTTCATTTGGATTTTGAAACTGTTTGTTTTCCTTATAACATGCTCTTTAAATCCCTCAGATCCAAACTGTTGTTTACTGAAAATAGGAATCTTATGTCTCTGGGACATGTTGCCCTGGGGAAGCTTAAAATCCTGGTCTATAATATTTCATGCTGCCTTATACCAACAAAGGAGAGAGGAGCTCAGTTCTTATCTTGGTCAGTGCTTGCCACCTCTGTACGGAAAATCCCAATCAGATGCCAGTTGCTACTAAATTAGTTTAGGCATTTGGATGACTGTCCTTTAAATACAGTATTGTAGGCTGTTGAAGAGAGAGCACAGTCATCCCACTAATGAGATTTATGAATTGACTTGTATACCTCCACTTTTCTCCATAATATTTCCTGGTAGTAAGTTGTATTTCTAATACCAGGATGAGTGAGAAGATGGGTTCAGTGTTACCTTTTCTTCAGGCTACTCCTCCTCCGCAGACATGGAGGAACAGCCTGAAGAAAAGGGGAGAGGGGTTGATAGAGAGAATCTGTCCAGGATTTAGTGGCCAGCCCAGCCCTAAACCATGACAGCAGGAAAAATCAAAGTCCATGTAGTCCTAATTTCCTTGTTCATGGGATTTTTCTCCTTTGTGCTCTTTTAAAGATGCTTACCTGAGTCTCCCATGACTAGGGATTCATGGAGCTGTCTGTTAGTATATCTTCTGCATAGGAGACATGGAACAAGCTGCTTGTAGTCAGGGTCCTGTAATACTAAAGTACCTGAAATCATTAAGAAAGAAGAATCCAATGCTTTGGGTCATTTGTTATTTGCACTCTAGTTTAGTCTTATCTTTTGTGGAAGTGAAGCCGAGCATAATACTTAAACCTCCCGCCTTTCTTTGCCTCATGTAGCACTTGCAGTTCAGTCTAGGAGAGCTCTGGCTTTTTTTTTTTTCTATTGTGTTACATAGCCAATTCCATTTATCTCTCCATGGTATGTCCCAAATATCCATGCCACTCCTGAGCACTGATTTACAATTGAGAGCCATCTCTTATCTTCTGTGTCTTTCCCCTAAGGTGTGGTGAGACTTCTCCGCAGATCTGTCTCTGAAGTTTGGGTCAAGTTTGCTCTGCTTAGATAAAAACTATTGGTGGTGAATGCAGTTGTTTTTAACAGCCAGCAAAGTTATCTTTAGCTTTCTTCCTGTGCTGGCTACTCACGCATTTTCGCCCATAAGCATTGCAGAATTTCCTCTGCTCAGCAGCAGTGTGTCTGCTCTGAAGCTTAATTAGTACCAGTGTGGCCAGGTGGTTTGCTGCTGAGCACAGGTTTAAAGTCAGTGAGGAAACTGCATGGAGGTTGCTTGATTTTCCCTCCCCTTTCTTTTTTCCTCCTTTTCATTATGATTGCATTTGTGTCAGTGACCACTTTGGCTTTTCAGGTAAGAACCCTCAAGACCTCTTCTATCCATCTCTTGAACAGCGTAAGAGGCGACTTGAATGACTTGCAAAGAAGTTAGATGAGACCATTGCATTTTAATAACAGCCCTTTCTTCTAAATTCACCTAAATCAGGTCACCCATGTATATAATCACCCCTCTTGTGCATTGTGTTACAACATCATGTCATATACCTGTCATTCATTGATCTGAGGCTTTTGTTGCCAAAAAGGGTATTCACCACCTTTGCTAGCACTAAATTCTCCTCAATACCATCTCCATTTCAAGCAGCACTTACATTTCTCAGACTGACAACCACTGCATTGGAATTCCTGGGAGAGACAGTAGAGCCAAAGAATTTTCTTCCCCCATAGAATCTGGTTTCTGATTTATTTTTTTTTCCCCACCTCTTTTTTTTTTTCTTCCTATAATGTATCATCTGAAGACACTGGATCTAAACCCCTTTATTTCAGGGGAGAATAAAAAAAAGGGGTAGAAATAAGCTCTGAAAAGTAGGTTTGCACTTTGCAGTGCTCATCTAATGAAAGGGATGAATATTTCTAAGGATACTTGATTAATGAATTTCTACAATACTGAGTTGTAGAAATATGAATGAGAATCAAGGTACCCAGCCTCCTGGACATGAAGACAGGGATGGGAAGGACAGTGAAGCCCCTATGAGGAGATGGTGGTTAGCGACCTGCTACACCACTTAGATATACACAAGTCTGTGGGGCCAGATGAGATCCACCTCAGGGTCCTGAGGAAGATGGCAGAAGTGCTTGCCAAGCCACTTTCCATCACTTATCAGCAGTCCTGGCTAAGCAAGGAGGTTCCAGTTGACTGGAGGCTCACAAATGTGATGCCCATCTAGAAGAAGGGCCGGAAGGAAGACCCGGGGAACTACAAAGGTTTCAGTCTGACCTCCATGCCAGGGAAGGTGATGGAACCAATCATCCTGAGTGCCATCACACATCACGTGCAGGACAACCAAGTGATCAGACCCAGTTAGCATG
>NW_010163163.1:0-2602 GCF_000695765.1 Mesitornis unicolor | reverse complement strand
GTACAAATGTACCACAACTACTTGTACAAATGATGGAGAATTACTATGTGTACAAATGCTACAGCACAACCATTTCTACAAATGGTGTAGCATTACTATTTGTAGAAATGCTGTACCACAACCACTTGTACAGATGTTGTAGCATTACTACTGGTAGAAATGCTGTAGCACAACCACTTGTACAGATGTTGTAGCATTACTACTGGTAGAAATGCTATAGCACAACCACTTGTACAAATGGTGTAGCACAACTATTTGTACAAGTGAGATAGTATTGCTATTTGCACAAGTGGTGTAGCACAACCTTGTGTACAGATGTTGTAGCATTACTCTTTGTACAAATGGTGTGGCATTACTCTTTGTACCAATGCTGCAGCACAACCATTTGTACAAATGTTGCACCACAGCCATTTCTACAAATGGTGTAGCATTATTATTTGTACAGAAGTTGTAGCATTACTATGTGTACAAATGCTGTAGTACAACCACTTGTACAAACGTTGTAGCATTACTATTTGTACAAATGTTGTAGCATTGCTACTTGTACAAATGCTGTACCACAACCATTATGTACAAATGTTGTAGCATTACTATTTGTACAAGCATTGTAGCATTACTATTTGCACAAATGGTGTATCACAACCATATGTACAGAAGTTGTAGCATTACTATTTGTACAAATGTTGTAGCATTGCTACTTGTACAAATGCTGTACCACAACCATTATGTACAAATGTTGTAGCATTACTATTTGTACAAGCATTGTAGCATTACTATTTGCACAAATGGTGTATCACAACCATATGTACAGAAGTTGTAGCATTACTATTTGTACAAATGCTGTACCACAACCATTATGTACAAATGTTGTAGCATTACTATTTGTACAAGCATTGTAGCATTACTATTTGCACAAATGGTGTAGCACAACCATATGTACAGAAGTTATAGCATTACTATTTGTACAAATGTTGTTCAAATGCTGTACCACAACCATTTCTACAAATGCTGTAGCATTACTATGTGCACACGTGTTGCAGCACTTCTACTTGTACAAATGCTGTACCACAACCATTTCTACAAATGTTGTAGCATCACTATGTGTACAAGTGTTGCAGCACTACTACTTGTACAAATGCTGTACCACAACCACTTGTACAAATGCTGTAGCATCACTATGTGTACAAGTGTTGCGGCACTACTACTTGTACAAATGCTGTACCACAACCACTTGCACAAATGGTGTAGCATTACTATTCACACAAATCCTGGCTGTTACTATTTGAATATTGGAATTCTTCCTGTTGGTGATGCAAGAGGAAAGCGCCCCGGGGCGTTGGTTCCTGTGGGGCGAGAACACGCTAAACCTGCGTCTGTCATCCCTGTGTACGCAGCCAGGCCATGAAGAGCTGAAATATTTTGGGTCTTCCCAACAGAAGCAGCTTCCTTCCCCCCCGGGCCGATTCAAATACCTCCTAATGGATGCTCCCAGCAACCTGATGCCATGACTCAGCTGAAATCCGGCCCCGGATGCGCCAGCTCCGCAGGGATCTGCTGTTCCTGATGGACCTGAGCTGCTGGGGAGCAGAACAACGCTCACGGCAGCCAGAAATCGCAGCAAAGAACGGCTCTGTTGGGAAATAACAGAGTTATTTATGAGTGGGTGGGAGCCTGCATGCTTTTCTCTATAGCAACATCCCTCAAGAGAAAGAGAAGCCAATTCTGGCTGTCCCGTGGTGAAGAGGGGAGGGAAAGCCTGGCTCACTGTGCAAGGATCCCCTCATCACTTCCAGGAGGAAGAAAAGTGCCTCTGAACCCCAAATTTACCATCAAAATACCCAGCAAGGCATGGAAACTCCTACCCAGGTTTAGCCAAAAGCAGAGTGCGAATGCTCAGCTGCAGAAATGGGCGAGGAAGTGACTTTCGGGGCTGTTAAACGGATGCTTTTTGTTATTCCCTGCGTCCTGACACTGCTGGAGGGTGCGAACGCGGGTGGCAGCCACTCGCCGGCTGCTGGCATCTGCGAATGTCCCCTGGGCCGGAGCCCAGGCGCGAATCCAGGCTCGCTCCCGACAGACAGAGGGCTCGTGTGTCCCTCTGGGGAAGAAAAGAGGTGGCACACGAGTGGCTGGCTCCACGTCCAGCTCCCGCTCCGTGGATGTGAGATATCCAGGCTGTGGCAAGTTCCCTGCTGTATCCAGGCACGTTTTGGGGCCGTGCTGCTCCGCTGCATCAGCTGAAGGATGCTCTGCATCAGGAGCAACAATATCTCAAATTGGGGGGGATGTAAAAGGTGGATGAAGCACAGATGAGGAGGGGAATCAGCCCCCGAGGCTTTGTCACTCATCAAAGCACCACCACGGTGCATCCAGACTGGGAATGGCCATACCCGTGGCTTGCAGTGCCAGAGCTGGGGTGATGGATCCCAGCCCAAGGTGAGGGGCTGCAGGTGGCTTGGGGGTCTGCACAGCCCATCCTCGCCCTCCCATGGGATGGAGAGGTCAAACAACAAAGCGGTGCATCCCACCAGTGAGCCCCATGAGCCAACAATGTGTCCTCATAGGCCAACACCATCCTGGGGACATTAAGAAGAGGGTGGGC
>NW_010163162.1:70366-119020 GCF_000695765.1 Mesitornis unicolor | reverse complement strand
GGATACTGCACGTAGCCTGACAAAGAGCGTTCAGCCAGAAAATCTGAGATTATTACACATGGTTGACCAAAAAGAAGTTAAAAAAGCCACCACCCCCTAGCTGCAACAAGAAATCAGGTCTCTGTCCACCCTGGCCAGTTTGTTTACCTTTCAGACATGTCACAAACCTATTTCCCACAGTTGGTAAATTAGAAAAAGCAGGGTTATTTTGTGGTCTGTAAAAGTAATTTATGAGTGCTTTCTGAGATCTCCATTTTAATTTCCAAGTACTATTCCAGCATTTGCAGGGAGAAGGCAATGAGCATAGCCTACAAGAGCAGAGCACAGTTATTCCTTTAGCCCATCTATCAGTGTTGCAGATCACAAGCTCAGAGCATGGCCACTTCTGCTCATACCCCACAAGAATTACCTTTCACCCTCACACACCTTTCAAAATGAAAACCCCTTGAACATGTATCCAGAAGGACACAAGTATACAAGTCACAAGAGCTGATACAACTCCAGTGCTAGGCTTTCCAAAGGAGTGAAAGCAGGGACTTATTTTTCAGCTTTCCGCCCATTAATCACGTCACGTAATTTCTGTGCAATTTTCCACATGGCAGGGACCAGCCAGTTAATCCATTTTACAGTTCCTGTCCCTTTCATGAGGCTGTTGTTGTTCTATATAGTAAAACCCAAGCCAAAGTAATGCTGGTTGCTCGGTAAGAATCAAAAACCTCAAGTGTTACTGATCCTGCCTGGCAAATTCCTGGTTAAACCCATCTAGAATCGCAAAACAAAGTAAAGCCAGCTCAGTTTTCCAGAAGGTAACAAAAGACAGATACTGCACGTATTTCATTAAGGAGGATGTTTATTTTCCCAAATAATGTATTAAGATAGCGTTCTGTTTGCCTATTTCTATCGACATCTGCTCTGTAATACACAGAGAATGAGAGAAGATCAAAGTTTTAATTGTGCAAGTAAGAGAATGTATTAATAACATTCTTTCTGTCCTACAGCAACAGAGATAAACTTAAAAAAACCTCTAACAGCTCGGAGAACAGGATATTTATATAAAGACGTCCTAACAAAAGAAAAGCATGCAAAACTACCTCTAGTGGATAAACAAACAGGCTCCCTGTTTGCAGACTGTTCCCTATGGAGCTCAGCCCTCGGAGATCCCCTCCCTCCATCAGTCAACAGGGGCAACATCTCGCCTGGGTTTCACATTCTTATACAAAACCCTTCCAGCATCTTTTGTTCGTTGAGCCTTCAAATTTAGGAAAACGCAGCGGATTGTGCCTTTAAGGCCCATTTTGCTGCTGGTTGCTTTAGACTCCTTCCTCCAGGTAGAAAGCCATATAAGAATGGTTTGGTTTTTTGTTGGTCTTCTTTTGGCTAGCTCCTTCATCTCCATAGGCTGCACTGCGCATCTTTCATATCTCTTTTGATACACACATCGTAACAAAATTAATTCTGTAGCGTATGTACAACCAACCATACCTCCTCAGGAGACACTGTTACTTCTTGGCTTTGAGACTGCAAAGAGCCAGAATTTGCTCACTGTTTGTCACACTGCTGCCACTCAATGCAATGGCATGTTTTGAAATCCATCCTTCTCCTTCCCAAAATTAATATAGCATGGAGTGCTCTCTCCCTCCCAAGACAGCATTAGCTGTCTTTATCCACTTCAGTCCCCAACTTGCATACACTGACCCAGACCAACCCACAACTGTACTAACTTAAAAAAAATAGGACTTCCAAAAGTGATGACTACCTCCCTGAAAGTTCAGATCAACAGCATGCTGTACGAGAGTGGGTTTGGATTTATAAGCAGTTGTCTTTCAGATTCAGAGCTCTGAAACACCACTGTCAAGTAAAGCATCATTACCACCTGTATCTGAATGGAGGCCACCACAAGCAGAGCCTGAATTATCTCAGCAAAGTCTGAGGGAACACAGAGGACAAAGCTCACTCAGGGCTACCTGCACAGCAAAGACTGACATTTGAAAGCCATTCTCAGTCTCCTTTCAAGACATCTGTGAATTGTGAAGAGCCAGTCATCCTCTATTCCCTTGGTCTTTAAGTTTAATATTAATTTTAGCTCCTTTTGAATCTACTTCTGGGCTAGGACCCAGTCCATCTGCAATATTTTCAAAAATGACAAATTAGATTAAAAGCAGACAGAACTTGCTCAGTTCTTCCATACTACGGTAACTTAAGACAGAAGGGACACCACAGTCAACCATGGCACTGCTTGTGTGAAGCTGCTACCTGCACACAGACACGCAGCAGGCGAAGTAACTCACTTTACAGAGAGCTGCTATTGCACAGGAAAACTGGACAAGGCTTTTTTCCTTCTGTGTTGTCCTCTCACTCATAAAAACATCCTCCAAGACATCTGCTAGAGTCCTGTAACATTAATGGAAACGGAAAAGCTTCAATGGGAACTTGGGGGTTTCTCTCTTTTTCCCATGAACTGCACATTATGGAATTTTAACAGATGTTCTACTTGGTCATAGTTAATAAAATGAATTATGCAGGAATTAAAAATCTGGCTCCATTTGCTTATATAAGATCTCAGCAGCAGAACTACATTCGCATTGAGAAATTCTAGAGAATTTACAGTGGGTTTATAGTCTGCTCCTGCCTTGTTAGAAGATGGCTGGAGATTTTACAAACGAACTTGTCTCTGCTGTGGAAAACATGAATAAATTTACCTGTCCATTGACTGCTCTTAGTAGCACGATCCAGTTTCCACATTGATGCACACTGGGTACGCTACAACCATAGGAAAGAACAATTCCCCACTTGGATTTGCTTTGGAAATGACATCATGGGAATTCCACATCATTTCACAGCCTCCGATCTCTGCCATTTATTCAAAGTCTCATTCACCAACCTAACAACCATACTCTCACTTTGTGCTATATCACAAAAGCTTTCCTCCTGGAGCAAGGGTGTCTCTTTCAGGCTACTACTGCCAACACAGCGATGCACCGTACCTTGCTTCCCTTTAGATTTTAAGATCAGTTCAGTGTAACCACATCAATGGACGATGTAAAGACCAAAATGTGACAGAGATGTGAGAGAAGAGGCACCGAAAAGGTGAGAGTCACAGCCGAGACTTCTAAGCGTTGAGGTTCACTCAAAGTTACTTCCAAAAGCATTATTTAGCCATCTTCTTTCTCTTCTAATATTCATCTGTACAGAAAATATTCTGATGAGAAGATAAAGGCAATAAGTGAAAGAGTGAGAACCAAAAATGAAGGATGGACCTCGCACCAGAACAGAAACAGCACAGCAGCTGATGCAGACTCCAAGGAGCAGAACAAGGCTGACTTGAAAATATCCACTATGTTATAGTAAAAAGACGAGGTTTTAATATCACACTTCCTTTATAAACTATCAGACTCATTTCCACTTCAGTCCAAGCAACTGGCAAGCGGATCTCCGTCCAGGCACTGAAATCTGCTCTATGTAGTAGACAAAATTTTATACTAATGCAACAACTGGAATGACCCTTTTTTAAATTCTGGCTCAAGAATTTCACCAGTACAAGAATATCATCATCATCTGAAAGCCATCAATACTCCCAGCCTCTTCAATGATTTTTTTAAGTGAAAAACCACGCGTTAAAGCACCTCTACTCAAAAATCCCACTCCACTGTAACTAAATAAGTGTTTTCGTGTAAGTGAAGAACCAAAGTATGTAAACACATTCTGTAAGTATAAAAGTCAGCTGAAAATAAATATCAGTCTATTTATGCTATGCAGCTACCTGGATGTGTCCAATAATGAATTAACGTAGATTTTTATCTGAAAATGAAGACTTTCCCTAAAGGAAGAAGTGTACTTAAAGAGAAAGGAAAATACCAAGATTAAATGTCAGGCTTACAGCAGTTCCAGCTGAAGGTTCAAGATGCTGTTCTTACTCGAGTATACATTGCTTTACAATACTTAGTGTCAGAAAAAATGCAACAGTCTTAACAGCATTACATTCAAAGATTTCTTTCTTTTTCAACATCACCTATGATTTGTTTCATTTTGAAGAGAAAGCACATTTCATTTGGTAATCCTTTCTTTCTCATTCTATTGGACAGATTCTCACAAAAAGCGATGCTTCAGCTGAAATCAGTTCTGAAGGATCTTTTATGAATACACATCATGGAGAGGACCCCCATTAAATTTCCAACCAAGTGCTGCCATTTTGAATAAACAAAGTTATCTCTGCAAGGTCACACACTGTGTCATGAATATGGTCTGCAAATTAATTACCACCCTGACATACGTCAAAACAAATTTTAAGGAGAACAGCACCCAGTAGTAACCATGTGTTTTATCTACCTGTTAGTATGCAAAATCTGTATTCAATGGAATCTAAATTTATTCATTTATTCAAAACCCCTCAGAGAAATCAAAATGATTCGTTGGCCTTTTTTTGCCCATCTCCGAATGAAATCTGAGTGAATAACACATGTTTAGTGAGCTAGAAAATAAGTACAGGATGAAGCTATGGTGGGGGTTACGTTTCAGAAAAGCAGATGTCATCTCTGCACAAATAACTAATTTTTTTTAACACTCCAAACTGCTAAAATGGGCTGCAGCACATTGTCATTTGTCAGTACTTTAAGGAACACTAAATTTGGTATTTCTTCCTTTAGGTAATATCCATCTTCATTTTGTAACTGCAACAAGAGCTGGCTACCTGTCCTAAAAACAGCTTCCCGCATGAAGAAAAGCTTTTAAAAGTAGAGCTACTGAATGAAGGCTTGAAAAGCCTCTGTAACTGCCTATATTATCAGTGGCAACACAGCCAACAGATCCGATCCTGTGTTTAAAAAGCAAAACATGCAAAGATCCTACCCTAGGTTACTGAGTTATAGAGGAGAGGACAAAGCCACACATATCACATTGAGCACAGTAAATAAAGAGCTCTTCCTGGGCAATGGCTGTTGCGTTTTCGTAAGAGCCAAACCTCCTCTCTTCATTTGAGGCACTGATGGTGTAACTTCTGCCCTGTCAAAAGGTGACCCCTGGGGTCTGATTCTGAATCAGTTTTCAACTGGGAGTTTATCAGCATGGTTCTCTACTTTCATAATCAGTTCACACAGCATATCAAACACTTCCATGACACTAATCCTGTAATTCACAGTACATTTATGAAGAGATTTCAGTTTAGGGACGATTTTCTGCCACGCAGGCCAAAATATTTTTAGCTCCAGTTTTTTTTTCCAACCACAAAGTACTTCTGATTTAGAGTTAAGCAATGCCATATCACATCCACAGACTGGATGAGTAAATGCATCTTTCACACATTTAAAAAACAAAAAGAGAGCGAGCAGGCACCCAGCTTCCCCTATATCCAGATGACAGATAATCTCTTGGCATCTGCTGACAAACATATTTAAAGAAAGCCTAAATCTGTCTGTGCCAAACTTGGCCTGATGCCACCCGTTCACCACTGCTGGCATTTCAACTGCATCGAATTTCACATGATGCAATCATAAGACTTGAGGAAGTTTCCAGTACTTTATTTTATGGTTTTCATCATGTTAACATATACATTTCCATCCTTTTATGATTTAGCAGCAACAGCATTGATACATGGGAAAGTATATGACTTTTTGCACGTGTCGTAGGTTTTCTTTGCACACGTTATCAGTATTTATTTAAATTACAGGCTGGTAACTTATCTAGAATGAAATAAGCTAGATTTAAAGCTTATGGTTAGAGCAAGTGATCTCAATTGCACTACTACTATCTCGTGTTAGAAAACAAAACAGTGATTTAAAATAAAAAAAGAAGACAGAAAGACAAGTGTTTTACCTCTCTTAATACTGTGCTTTTATAACCCCGATAGAGTCCTCGAATACCCTGTAAACCAATGAAAGAAAGCATCAGCCATAGGGAATGAGTTTGCCAAAGACCACAATTTACCAGTGATTACAAAGCAAACATTGCAGCCTTACTGAGCATCACGCCTGAACTTCTTGCAAATTGACCACATTGACTATAACATCATATGCTGTACTACACAATTTACAGTGCTGGAGGGTTTTATGTTCATTGCAAAGATCATTTAACCACTGTTCAGCGTAATCAGTTATAGTCATATATATATTAAAAATATAGTCATGTGTATATATATAAAAATATACCTCACAGTTAAAATTAAAAGGGCCAGAGGACACAGAAACACATTACTTCAAGCTCTACTTGCCCAATATTTTGGTCTAGAAGCATCCATTATGCCATAAATATTTTGAAACTACTACTCTGTTTAAATAGCCCATGCAAACTGAACACATAGGATGACAGCTTCCTCTGTCCACCTCCTTAACCTTGATTCTGAGCTTTTATCAGGACAAGTATCTTGTATTTTTAGCCAGCTGATAACACCAAAACAATTAAAAATTGATTTTTTAAAAGTCAGTATAAAATTGCGTATAGTAATTTATAGGACAGTTTATTCCAGCATTTGGCAAGTCTTATGGTTCAGTACAACAAAGGGAAAAAACATACAATTTCTAGAGCATCAGCTTTCAGAGCAGTATCACCAAATCACAGACGGAAGGTCCAGGGAACCTTTTGCGTGGGGTTATCACAATAACCTTCATTTACAAGCAAATAAAAATCAAGTGCATCATTTAAAGGTCATATTTATGTCTTCCTTTTCCTGGCTTTTACACATGGAAATGTGTATAATATTTTTCCCACCGTGTTTTCAGAAGCCACTTTCTCTTATGGAATACAACTTAAAAAACACCCCTTGTGAGACTCAGTAAAACCAGTGGTGAACACGTTTTACATGAAGGAACAGTAAAAGTACTGAAAAGATGACAAAAGATCTTATTTTCCAGAAGTTCCCAATACTGGATGAGCACTCATTTCCAGAGCTCCTACATCACCTCTCTGGAGCGGTGCCTTTAGGAGATAGCCCTGCAAAAGCCTGCTCCAGAAGTGGAAACCATTCAGCAAACTCTGTATCTAGAGATTTGCTGTCCTGCTGTCCCAGACAAGGACTGTTTGCTTAAATACAAGTTCAGCTTTAGAAAATGGAAAGCTAAGAAAAGGGGATGAGGATTTAATTTAGGTACCCCATATAAAAAGTGAAGGGGAAAAATAAAAGTTGTTTAGATTACGCGTGCAAGTGCACACATATGGGAGAGATGGGAGTTTGGTTTCCTCAACAACAGAAAAATAGGTGAGAAAGTGCTGGGTGAGCACAGACCTGGAATAAAGTTGTAGGAATGCTTCTGGATTCGCACGGCACCGAGTGGGAAGAATGAAGTAACTCCTTTGAAACGAGCTCTGAACTCACCTCGTGATACAAGGTTTGGGAGAGAATCCGGAGGGTACTGGAGGAAGGAGAAACCTGGGCTCTCTGCTTGACAACCTCAGATGGGACCCGTATGAGGCACGCGACCTGCAAGAGAACCACACGTTCAGAGAGCCATGCCTTTTGCTGCCTTCCTCCACACGTAGCTGACACATCTGGAGACTGGTCCAAGTACAGAAACCTGAGAAACCAGGAAATAACTTTTGTAATTATATGAGTTGAACCTGAAAGCTGTTTATGAGCAGCTTACACATTTGCTCTGAGAGCTACGTACTTCCTGAATGCAAAATTGTACTAACGGCAAAATGGGAGTACCCTTGAGATTTTTAACTTCCAAACCATTCGGGTCAGGAAAATCACTAATGAAACCAAAATTTTGAAGCCATCCTGTCTTTTGGCAGCCACAGAATTTGCCCCCCACTTTCACAAGACCTAAACTGGAGATTTAGGACTTGAAGAACAAACTTCTTTCCTAAGTAGCTCCTTCGTGCCCTCTAGTGACTGACAGCAAGAGACCCTCCGCTTAGCATGAGCTGCACACAAGATATTCAAGGTTTACCTTCAAACACACTGGATTTCATTCAAGGTGAAGCATCGGATTGATTCTTTCCTACACAAATGAATTTACCAGGCAAGAAAGGCCCCCACAGTAATAAATGAGGCTGCCAACACAAAGCTCCAGCTTTTCTGAAAAGCACAAACCTGACTTTAAAATGTTCACCTGCCACTGACTTCAGGTGAGAGTTAAGCTTGCATGCACATAATTTTGAGGAATGAGGATCCTGAAGTGTCACAGGGCTATAAGCCTCTCATTTCTCTAGAAAATGCCTGTTTACCAGCACTTAAACTTTTAAGACAAGTTTGTCACCAGTCAGTCCCAGGGATACTTAAAGTGATGCTGGGAATGGAGGCCAAGGAGGCACCACAGGCCTGCTGGATTTCTAGGTCCTCCTCGGTCTCATCCTGTGCTGGGCTCAGGAACACACTGTGATGGAGCCGGTCCCTAGATGTAAAGGTGATCCCCAAGTACTCCAGGTCAAGAGCAACCCGGGTGAATGCTGTCCATCTGAAGTGGCACACCAAGCTGCTAAGACACCCACGTGTGCCAAAGAGTTTAAGTACAGGAGTTCCCTGCCAGATTGCACAGAGGCAGTAATTCCAGCGGTCATTTCTGGGTAACGTGCTACAGGGTTTAAGTTCCATTTTCACAGAGAAGTCAAGGAAAAGTCCGTTATCATATTACATTCCTCCAAGTTTACCAGACAACAATATCCAAAAGTCATTACAAACAGATCTAACTCCATGTGTTCTTCAATTCTCAGGGTCAAAAATAACAAGTGACCCCAATCTGTCAAGAAAATAGGAACTGTCAAGTTTTTTGATAGTTCAGCATAAATATTTATAGAACTTCATGCTTCATAACACTCCATGTCCTTATATTAGCTTTTTATTCCTTACAAATATGGAGGCAGGAAGAAAGCTTTAAAAAGGTTCGGATGAAACCAATCCGGTCAATCAAGACCAGACAAAGAGCGCAGCGTGGCTTCCTGACATCTGGGGTGCTGCAGTTTTGGCAGGAGAAGGGTGGCTACAAAGTGGTGTCTCCATTTCTCCCGGACGACTTGGGGCGCATTCATTTCAAATTAACTTTGATGTTTCTCCCATTTGAATTTGCGCTTACAAGGGAATCTGTGGCTGCACAAGAACAAAAACAGTGATTACACTGTGCTGTTATGAAAGGAAATAAAGGCTCTTGTCACCTAGGCTGTGCTGTCAGATGGCTCCGCAGGGCACTTCTGGTACTAAAAAAGCCACACACAGGCTGCAACTGCCAACATCAGACTCAACGGTGACATTTTCACTGTGCACCTGAACTTACGATGTGTTACCTTATTTGTTCCTACATGTGTGCCTTACTATCAATAGCAATCTGAGCAGTCTTTTGATGTCAAACACGGGCCTCTAAAAGGAAGTATGCAAGATTAAGTTCACATATATCCCATAAGGTTAAAAAAGAAATAACAACCTGGGACAGGTGGGTGCAGAAAAATCTCAACTCTGTTATGCTCAGATCTCAATCACTGCAGCATCTTCCAGGTAACACTGCTAAATTTAAAAGAACACAATGCACATCTCAATCGTTTCCCTTCTTAGCTAAATATATTCAAGCAGCATCAGTATGATAACACTGCTCCGAGAAAATTAATACTTAAGTTTTCAGACATCTGAAATCCATAAGCAAACTGCATGTGCAAGGGTGAAAGATGCAATTGTGTTGCTGCTCTGCAGTAACTGTCCATGTATATGCTTTTACCTGCATCAACTACTAGAAAAATAGACGTGGAAGACATACAGTACCATGACTCGCATGGTGGGAGCCCATTCACCTCCCTAATCACCAAGATCCCTGAAAGAAAACGCTTTTTAATCTGATCACACAGATATAGTCTGCTGCTTGCCACAGAAGAACACAATACAGCCTGTCAAACTCAGGGTACTCCTGGGGCATCCTATGGGTTTTGGAGATGACCCTGTGATGAATTAGCACTGTCAAACATCTGCACAGCCAGCCATGGTGAGGGTACAGCAGCGGGCCCTCAGCTGTCCTGGTGAACATTAAAGCACCAACCAACACCTTATTGATAAGGACCACACATTCTCCCTAGCAAGCTCTGGAGCCAGGAGTTATTCCCAGCTTTAGATGGGAGCAGAAAGACAGAATCAAGATCCTACAGACCAAATTCAGGAGAAAAGTGGGTGCTGCCCTCTAAGCTCCTTCCTTATTTGCCAAGTCAGGTAACACAGTTCTCCAGTTTACAGACTCTCTCCTCCATGTCAGTGCACATGGGGAACAAAAGGCTCAAGGATTTCAGATTTAATCTTTAACAAAACTCGATTTTACAGCTACAATCAAAGCTATTATTAGTTTACAGAGCAGGTATGCAGAAGTGACATCCAATATCTTTCTA
The DNA here is from genome assembly GCF_000695765.1 of Mesitornis unicolor. Taxonomy (NCBI): domain Eukaryota; kingdom Metazoa; phylum Chordata; class Aves; order Mesitornithiformes; family Mesitornithidae; genus Mesitornis; species Mesitornis unicolor. Next base: position 108,730 of record NW_010163162.1, on the reverse strand, counting down.
GCCTTCTAATACTACAACCACTTCTGAAGGAAAGAGTACTGAATTTCAAAATCCTTGTCTTAAATCATTACCAGGTGAAAGGGGGACTCCTGTATTCAGACACAAACCAAAGTGCATTTTTAATTTATTGACTTGCATTAGCCAGTTAGGAGTAAAAGCTAGAAATAGGACTATTTTAGTAACATTTATCTATGTATTCTAAGACAGTATATCTTCCAGTTAAATGAAAGCAGTTTTTTTCCTCTGTCAGTTCAGGAAAAACTGCTTTAACTGTTGGGTGCTCCTTGCATGCATCAATGCTGCCATCTCCTGGTCAGATTCATGTTGGAACCAGACTTTCCTGCTTGGTCTGACCAAGCTCTCGACCGATGATGAAGAACGACCAGCGTTATTAAAGTCTCAGAAGTGCCCTGAAGTCAACACAAAGCCACTTTATATATACCCCAATTTAAGCAGTTTGCTTCAGTATATCTGAAACTTGTTCCTACGTGGCTGTAGCTAACAGAAAATAAGACTTGCTGTCAATACCACCAGGAACCTGCATAAAGCCCTTTGTTCACCTCAGCTTATTGGAAACACCTTGGCTTAAATCACTAACTTTTGCACACCTAAAGCTGAATTAGGCAACACTCATCTCATTCAACATCATAAGGGTATGAAGCATTTTTCTCTAGACAATAATCTAAGACAACAAAAAAAGAACAAAGAGAGGATAACCCTGCTTACAAGGGGGTTCAGTACAAGTACATCACCCAGGCCTTGATCGTTCAATAGCCAGGGAACTGCAAAAGCTGTGAGATAGACACAGCTCACTGCCCATCCAGGGACACCAGCAGCACACACAGCCTACTGTGAAAGTGGCTGAAGAAAACTCCCAACCAAGAGGGGATTTATTTTTTATTATTATTATTTTGTGGTTAACATGACAAAGTATCTGAAGGACCCATCGCACTGCCACTGCAAATTCTGGAGTAAGCACTTATCTGCACACCATGACACCATTCACCAGCAGGTCCTGGCTCCTCTATCCATTATGTTCTGTTCTTTAGGCAAGGACATCACCTTTAGAAAAAGCACAACTCCTGGTCTAAAGAGGTATATTATTACCCAAATATAAACATATCACGTGTAGATTAACAGCTCCCATGCTTTGTGCTCCAGGCTAACCATTTTCTACATGACTGGTTTTGTAGGATTCAGTAGAGAATCAAAGATAACAGGCATTTGGTTTTAGGCAACTGTCCTACAGCTTGACCAGCAACCTTGCAGGCATGACCTGTGCAGATTTCTCCAGAAACATTTGAAAGAGGACAGAGCAGGTGCTACAGTTGCTATTAAGTGCTTATGCTGGGTATTTAAACTGGGTCGATGCACAGGAGGTTTTCCTCAAACTGGGGAGGCAGCTGGTACACCACTGTTCACAGCTTTGTACCTCTGAGGAGAGCAGCTTGAGGAAGCATTACCTTACGCAGCCTGGCAAGCACCTTGCACAGCCGATGATCTGACCACTCTTAAAAGCTCCAACGGTCTCAGCATTGCTTATCTTTAATAAGAGACAGAAATTATCCCTGCTCTTAAGACAGGCTACTGAAGGGCAAAGACCAAGAGCCCATTCTGTGGAGATGCTGGCACCCAATGTGCTCCTGGCTGACGAGCTGATCTCCCTCTGCACTAAGCTGGGTTTGGGTGAGGATCAAGACCAATTTTTTTCCATTTAGTAATTCCCCAGCCACCCTGCTACAAAACAGAAGAGCAGTCTGAGCACTGAGAGCTGTTCTGGTGTAAGTTGGTGGCTCATGATTCAGGAGCCTGTGCTCAGTGTCTCCGAGCAAGTCTCTGGCTTGAGTCACAACACGTCTAAAATTGCTTTGAAAACTGGGTACAGACACACGCGGAGAGCTCTAGAAAACTTCTCTGTGCTGCAGCTTTGACCCCTTTAGAACACTGTCTTTCTTAAGGAGTTTAATTTTAAATTTCCAGAGCAGAAGGTTAGTTTTAATGACTGTCTGAGTAGGCTGGGAAGTTTTAATTGATGTTCGCCACAGAAATATAATTTAATACTTAATACAGAACTAAAGGAACATACCTGGGGAGAGTTATTCTTAAATGTCATTTGCATAAGTTTATTCTTAATCAAATAAGAATCTAATTTATAACGCTACATAATTTCGTATCAAGAGAGCAGACTTTAAACATAACAATAGCTGTGCAAGACAACCACCAACATTCCAGAGAAAATGCTGCTGCACAAAAATAAAGAGGCTGTGACTTATCAAAGGACGTCTGTTTAGGCTGCAGCTAATCTGGTAACAAAATCCTAATCTCTCACCCCATTTTTGAAGGTCAGAAGGACTGCCCGCTCCAACACAATGTAGAAAGAGCAAGAAAAATGGAGCAACTCTAAAACCCCATTCAAAGAGAAGCAGCAGTAAAGGTGGTTTGGGTGTTGTGGGGTGTTTGGTTTTGGTGGTTCCGTTTTTGTGGTGTGTTTGTTTTGTTAGGTGCACTCTGCATTCGCCCTGGCTGTACTCCCGCAGACAAAAGCTACCTTATAGCTCAGGTTTGTTTTATTGTTGGGTTATGTTTGCTTGTTTTCTTCCTTGGGTTTTTGATTTTCTTTAGATCCTGAAAAAGAAGGGAAGATTTCCCTCTTGGTTCAATTCAGAGGCTCTCAACAAATCTTGAATTCAGCGCGGCAGCTTTTCATGCCTCTCCAAACTCTATGTTTATGTTTGGTTCTTAACATCTCACTGAGATTCCCCTCTCCAATAGAAGGGGGGAAAAAAAACAAACCACTTTTTTGATGCAATACTATGAAATTAGCAATGTATTTCATACTCCAAGTAATTGTTTCTGAACTCTGGTCACAACTTTTGGATTGGGAATGTTAAATAGTGCAGAAAAGGGGAGCATGAGATGTATTCGCAGACAGAAGATGAACCGTCTCACACTTCCCACCACCAGGAAAACGAACAGAAAAGCAGAGAAACATAAAACCACATTTGCCATTTGGTTTCATATTTTCTTTGAACAGAGAAGCCTGAACTGCTGCAATCACAGACCTGTAACAGTTCAAACACCAATAAACCTTCATCTAAATAACTGCTGCCCTTTTGACCAAGACAGAACAGAAATACAAGTCTCTATGGTCTGTAATTTGCTGCAGATCACAGCTGAAGTTGTGAACAAGTCCTTCCACACGTGCTTGCCAGCAGGCTGTGCTACCTGCTAAAGCACCACTGCAGTGGATAATTGAAGCATTAAGACCTATTTTAATGAGGAAATTGTCTCCAGGGATGACAGGAACTGCCCATTATATGTACTGTCCACTATCAGTTTCTGCTGTAAGTGCCAACCCCAGAGAAAAAGTGTTCATCTTCAAAACAAAACCTCAGAATATGCTAATCTGACTTTCCCCTCCACACACAAGCACAGCACTGATGGGCTCTTCCAGCACAGTTACATTCAGTCCTGTGCAAAGCTGCTGGGGTCATGAACAGGTGACTCCACTCCTAATTTAAACCCCATGAAGAGACCAAGTTTTGACTAATAGGCTCTGGATGGGAAAGTTTAGGCAATGCCAAGCTCTTTGTCCCATCTTTTTCTCTGACTGACACAATAGGGCCTTCATTAATTTAACTGCTGCTCCCCTGCATGCTGGCAGGAAACATTTCTTCAAAGAGCCATCTCACCCAGCAAGATCCCTCAGATCTCAGCACTTCCCAGAGCTTAAAAACATACTATATCAGAGATGAGACCATTCTCGGGGACAAAGTGTCACAAGCATCTGGAAAACCAGAGCTTCTGCACAAATGTTTTCAACTTCCTGCAAGTTTCCACCTTAGGTGACTCCACCTGGAATCTTCAGAGCTGTTTTCCAGTGTTATTTCATCCTGTCACTGTCAAAACTAAGTCAGCTCCTTATTACTGCTTCCTACAGCATCATCTGCACCACCGCACACTTCTCCCTTCACAATGGCCATCCCAACTGAGCCTTTTCACCCCAGCTGGATCCTTGTCCATCACTTCAGTAGCCGTCTCAACATGGGCTTCTGCCCCTCTCTCCGATTTCCTTCCCCACACATGGCTCCCCAATTGCCCAGCTACATGCCCTGCAGCTCCTGCTGTGTGCATCTACCTACCTCTCCATCAGCCACGTCAGGTACATCTTGGAAATCTTTGGTCCTCAGACAGTGGAAATCTGTGCTGAGCTCTCTTCACAGCAAGGAGAAACTGTTACCCCAAAGACCAGGGGAAGACTGTGAAGCTGACAAAGCTTACACTTAACAATTCTTTACAGAAGTACTCCTCACCACAGATGTTTTGAAATTTTGTGCTTTGCATAACTGGTCTCTCAAAGTTTAATCAGTGTAGAGGTTTGTTTCCTCTTTAAAACTAAACCTAAAACTTACCAGAACTGGCCAGCTGTTATGCACATCTCTTAAACTTCAGCACAGACTAAGACTCCCACAGGTTTTGAAGTTCTTTGGTACAGTCACAGATAGTTGGTGTAAACTTGAGTGGCAGAAATCAGACAACTGAATAGCTTTTAAAAAATCTGGTTGATGCTTGAATCATAAGTTACTACATTTAAACTCAAAAAGCCTAAAAGGTGAAGAAGAGTAGACCCTTAATTCAACCAGAGTTGTCTGCATGATCCAATCTATCCCAGCAACTCCTCCACCATAAGAGAAAGTCTGTTAAACTTACTTTAAAAGGCTTAAGAAACTAATCACATCCACCAGCCAAACTGTTCCTTCAGCAAAAGTGCATCCTATCCAGCATAAAACCGCTTCCAAGGCGCCAAGTGGGGTCAGGCTGTGTTACAGGAGGACAAACGTTAATGAGATTCCAGGCAAGAGAACACAGGCAATATTTTCTGAAAACACATTAAGTCTGCTGTTGAAAGATGACTGGTGTTTTACAGTTTGCTCACTCTCTTGGGGTTACATTGGCCCAGAACACGGAAATTTCAACTACATTGTATTTTATCAAGTATTTTCCTTTAATTGATCCCTTATTCTTTCCTACAGCCTTTTCACTTAAAGAATTATGGACTCGTCCACATATGGAGCTATTCAGAAATAGTTATTCCTGACAAAGCCTGTGCAGAACCATACTCTGAAATACACTTACCTTTAAACTATCTCAGACATTTCCAAAGCTGACTCTAGCAGAATATGTTGCAAGCCAGGAAATCCATCAGGAAATACTTCTAAATTATTTATTTCCCACTTATACTCTTTAACCCAAATTAGCTTTCCTCTATAGACACTCTGAGCTAGAAATCTTTCTGAATCAGCTGAATGTCAGCCCTAGAACTGAAAGAAAAGAGATGACAACCATCAAGGTTCTACTCTATACTGCAAAGTAACACATCCTCTAAGCTCTGAATTGAGTAGATAACACAAAATCTAGGAAGCTCAGCTGATGAAGAAGCAGTAATACATGCAGTTAACATGGAGCACACAAGAGAAGATCGGTGTGGGTGGTTAGATGTTTGACAGCTCTTAATTTGCTGTTTCAGCCTTTAATCATATGATGAATTTGTTGGCAGCATTTGTGGATTCATGCCTCCATTCATCTTTATTTACAAGCAATTTCCAGCTGCAGCTCTAATTTGAGTTTCCATCCCCTCTAACTACGCTCCTTCTCCGCTGGTGCTCAATGGCAGCAGTCTCACCTTCACAACCATCTTCCAACCACTGCTCAGCTACGCTTCTGCTTAAGGATTTGGCAAAAATCCTGCAGCATCTGTGTTGCAGACTTGACCTCACCTACATTAATTTATGAGTATTTCAAAATCCACCATGATTAATTCAAAAGACCACCTACATTGCTGCCCTCTCCACAACTGCTCATCTTGCCAGGGTCAGCACGTTCCCCTTCTCAATGTCTATAAGCATCCAGATAGGCACAGCACAAGAGACAGAGTCACCCCCAGAATGACAGGCACTGACCAGTGAAAATAGCAAAAACAGCTTAGGTACCATGGAACGGGTCTCAAACTTCGGCTGTTGTCAGACTTTTGATATTACTTTGAATACTATGGTCTGCCAGCCCATACTACACTGGTTGAGAGGAGACAGGATGCAAAGAAGAAAATGCAGCTTTTTGTTTTCAAACAGTTCTGTTCATTTCCTGGACCAGTTCTTAGAAAAGGGATACTTACAAATTCAAAGCCATTAGCCCAGTCTAGCAACTTGCAAGCTTTGGAGTTTCAAATAGCTAAAGTCTTGAGTCCATGCCTGATGTGAGAGGCTGTTTCACCTCTGTTAGATTGGGCTTCTGCAAGCTGATCTTCTACAAAACCCTGGCCAATTATCCTGCTGGAGATTTGTCCATGATATTACTCTGCAGATTTATCTAACTCGTGCTTCTGCCTTTTCCTCAGAACAAGCATTAATAGCAACTTTCTTCTCTCACCTAGCCAGTTACTCTCATGAAATTCATACCAATGCACTTTTGGCAACTCCTGTTCTTCTATTAAACTGAAACTACTTAACTGTTTCAAAAGATACTGCCAGGGCAGAGAGAAGAAGGGGCTGATTCATGGACAGAGAGAGACAGCATGATGTAGACTATCATGTCTAAAAGGCCTGTTCCCTCCAGAAAAAAAACAACTAAAATAATATAAAACATGCACTTTCCTTCTTTTTTCAAACTAAAAGCACACAAACTGTCATTCTACAGAATCATGATTTGTAAACTCTAGACTTGCTTGCATTTGGGCTTGCTTCTAAGAAACAAGTCTGGGCTCAAAGAAAGCCAGCTGAATTCCCCAGAAAAATAACTCCTGCATTAAGAATCTTTCCTATTTGACACATCCCAACAGCCAATAAATACATTTCCAGGTTATTAATACTGAGGGTCAGATGGTAATCACAGATGAACCACACACTTTGCTCTTATCACAGAAGTATTTTAAATGGCAACACACTGGAATACACAAGTGAGATTGGAATTTCACCTTGAAATACTTGATCTCACCTTGCCCTGTGGGGCCACAAGATCCCCCCTCTCCAGTGAAGGGAAAGAACTTTTGAACATTTCAATTCAAATTGATTCAACATTCTTCCTTTCTCAATTTTGGAGAAAAGTTACGTGTGAGGCTATGCCAAAATCCTTCTTGCTGAGGACAGCCAAACCTATCGTCTTCGAAGGGAGCAGTTCCTACCCAACAGTTCAGAGCTGTCTCAGAACAGAGAAGGTTTCCATCTTTTCCTATGAGGTTCATACTTCACCAAAGCCTAGTAGGTAGCCCAAGTTGTAGCAGTCTTGCAGCCAAAAACATCATTCTAGACCCAGTACTTATACAGCTCAGTGCAGAGACACTGAAGCAGAATGAAAACAAGTCAGAATGAGGAACCTAGAGTATCACAGCTACATCAGCTTAAAAATTTAACAGGACAAATGAATACAGGCACAGTATCACTAATAGGACTGGGCAGCTTTCAGGATCTGAGTTACTCTTTCTGGTGCTATAGCATACTCTGTAGACAGATCATTTCTTTGCAAGTAAGCTGGGACCTGGCAGCCTTGGGGATGCACAGCATCAACACATCTCCAGTGCTGTAATCCTAAAGTACTCTGGTTACACAGGGACAAAAGCAGCTCAGTAACTTCAGCTGGTAAGCTGCTTCCAGAGCATGGTCATTACTGCCAGCTGCCAGAAGAACAGGACATTACTTCTCATCCTGGTCCTCAGTCCTCCCTCACACTTTCTTACAAGTAAGCTGAAAGTCAAGGTATCTTGCTTTCCTATGAAGTAGGGGAGGGGAAAAAGGTCACCAAAAATAGCCAGACAAAACTAAAAGGTCAAGAAGATAAGAGTGAACCTGATATTTACAAGCAACTGCTCAAACCATTTACTAAATATCTTGCAACGCTCAGAACATAACCATAACAATATCTAAATATTAGATGGAAAAGGCCGTTGTCAGCTAGCTTCCCTAGGACGTGATCCAAACAACTTTATTCTCACCTCCATGGAAAAGCCAGCAGGATACAAAATTAACTGTGCTGAATCCAACCACTCTGGCACTTATGAAGGAAACCTCATCGGTCAAACTGGGACAACGTTACACTTGTCCCATAAAACCATGTTTGCAGAAGGCTGGTGGGGGAGGCCCAGAAGGGGACTTCTCATTATCAAATTATCTTGTAATTAATAGTATTCACTATCATATTAAACTGACATTTAAGAAACCAGTACAAATCAAATCTGGAGCTGTACAAATTAACTCTAGATCTGAAAGATGCACCTGGTTACTGTTTAAAATGGGCACTAGGAGGTTAAAGATACTGCTCCTTCTCAGGGTGAGTTACACCGCCTTAGAATAAAGTAAAATTTAAGAACATCTGGTTTTCCTTTCCACTCCCTATGATATCATGTTTTCCAAGCACATTTGGCAGCCTACTGTAAAGATACAGGCAGACTAAACATACAGGGCAATGCAGAGTCAAGATGAAAAATTCCAAAGCCCTGGATACAGCGTGTTTCCAATCTCCAAATTTCAGTTACACAAGTGGTATAATCAGGGTTTTGCCCTCCTTGATAACTCATGTATTCTTCAGCCTTCATTCTTCCGTGATGAGACAAGATGATACACCGTATACCTGCCCTCTAGAATTTTGGCTGTGTCTTTGTAAGTAATTTTTCATGTATTATGGGATATTCAGAGTCCCTGTACAGCAAGATTCAGTTACAGGAAAAAATAATCATGTTTAACAGGGTCAGATTTTGTGTGTACTTTTCTTTACCTCACTCTAAGAGATGAGATTAGCCTTCTACATTCCTCCTGCCCAAAATTAAAAAAAACCCAACCAAAAAATCACCAGAAATGCTGCAGCCACTGCCTTTAGACTGCTTGAAAGGTTACACAGGAAGGTAGCCAACTCATTTACGCTCACCAGTGAAAGAGCAACAAACCTAGAAATCCAGCATCAGCTTCTTGCTCTAAATCTTAATTTCTCCATTTTGTAAAAAGATTGTTTAGAAACGCAAAGCTGTCTTGGGAGTCTTAACATGACAGTCTTTGGCGTACTTCACATTTAAAAGGAATTTTATATCATAGTAATTATTTAAGTGTACAAAGGAGGAAGTGTAAGTATTAAAAAAAATACACTGACAAAATAATAGTCCCAGTGGTTATGCCCTGCTTAAAACCTAATGACTAATCAATAAAACTATAATTATAACTTTCACCCTGATGTAATTTGGAATAGTTTATATATTTTTATTGATCAGCTAAGACTTTATATAAAACAAATGTGAGAAGATCTTGCTTTGTGCTATTTTTATTACAGATTTGTTGTAGCAAATCTCTAAATCCCCATCTCAATTATTTTACAGCTTAGTTCTCCCACCACACCAAGAGGGAAAGAAAAGCTGGCAAAAAGCAGAATCTTATTAGCTGAAAAATGGCTGTTACAACATCGCAGTTTCCACATCATAAAGTCAGATTGCCATTTCAATGGCTATCACTATATATTTCTCTGGCCTTTGAGTAGCAAGCACATGAGACAGCCCTGAGCAACTCATTTAGCTATGCTGCATCTCCATTTGTCAGCCTGAACACGAAAGCAGTAAGTGCCTGAGTTGTCAGGGTCAAGAGACCACAGACCACCTCGGAAAGTACAGGCAACAGGTTCTGTAATCACGCAAGAACTCACCTGTAGCCAAGTGGTCTTTGGCTACTGCTGATTAAATGACCCATTTATTGTTCTCTCACAGAATCCTCACAGGCAGAGGGAGTATACAATAAATAGCCCACTTGCTAAAGAAGCAACTTTTTTTCCCTTCCCCAATTGATTTTAATCACAGAGCGCTGGCACCTCTTCATGAGCCCAATTGTCATTTTGCTTGATTCTGGAAGACTACTTAAGAAGCTTAAAACATCTCTCAGATCTGCTGTTCCATGAGATACCAAGCAAACAAGGAATTTAAGGGCTGTGCATTGCCATAGCAGTGAAGAACCTCTTGCTGATTTCTACCAGCCTTTACAGAATTTCCATGGGAATAAGTTCCATGCATTGCCTTAAGTCACCAGTTATAACCCAACCACACAGGCTTTAATCAAGTTCAAGAAGAATCCACCTGAGGCAGCAACACAAATGTACCTCACCCAGCCCTAAATCTATCACTTTCTATCTACTCCTGCCTATAACCCCTACCAGAGTGGTTAGTAGGTGGCTGCATCCACCTATCTTCACATGCTTGGTATGTTAATTTAAGTTCTCTGGCTAAGTCCCATTCAATCTAATCAGTATCATTTCCACAGAAGAATAAAAGTTACTTGGGAATCAAAGCTGAACCCACGGAGAGCAGGGAGAACTGAACTGCTTCCCGTGGAAAGTAGCTATGCTGTTATAATAGTCAGGCACCTCACGCTAAGCTCAAATGGCGTCGGATCCCTCTGCACCCCTGGTAGCATGGGACCAACCTACAAGGAAGCTAAGCCACCATGGTGAGTATAAAAACACAGCTACCTGTGATGGAGAGAAAGAAGCCAGTGTCACAAGATATGAAAAATTCAGTTTATAAAAGCAGAATATGGAACCACAGACATTTTTCTACCCCACACCATGGGCTAAGTTTAAGTTGCTAAAGTGCTAGGAAAGCTAGTTTCATGCAGCCCATTTCCCTCCCCAAACCAGTGGGGGGACAGCAGTTCACACTCCATTTCATCACCACAGTGCCAAGAAACAGCCAGTGTGACAAAAGCGGGAGAAAGGAGGTGGACAGCGCTGGCAGGAACAGCAGTGGACTCTTTACAGCTGAACACCCAGGCCTGAATGCTGCCAAGGCACAGTGCCAGCTCTGCAGTTAATGAGAGGAGTAACAGCAGAAAGAAGGAAATATATTTGATTCAGCTACCTCAAAGCAACCTTGCTCTTTTTGTTCACAAATAACCTCAGAAACAGTTCTTAAAAACAACAGAGGCTTCTAGGATAAAGCGTGTGGATCTCTGGGTTGTCCAGTCATCCTGGCATTGCATGTTGGCAATGAAATCAATTTTATGATCTTAAACCAGATATAAAGTCACTTGCAAGTAGTCTTGACATTTCTTTAGTACTGAAAACTGTTCCTTCTCTCTCAAAAGAAAAAAAAAGAAAAAAGACTTTTACGGAACGGCCAATATGAGCTGGGAACCAGCCTAGGTATACAGCTTGGATGTGCCAAGGTGCATGGGTTTCAGATGATGGCACCTGCCTACTTTAATTTTAAAAGAAAACTCTTCTCCGTGACTACCCTACATGAAGCTGAAAGGCTGTAAAAGTCTTCATTGAATGTTGACACTGACACACAACCACTACAATGTGATGCTGTATTCAAGTTTTGGAACAATGCACACTTTCACTATCTACTAGTAGGCCTACTAAGAATTGGTACTAACTCATTAATTCACTTGGAAAGAACTCTGACAAGAGCCAACACTTCATCAAGAAATAAGGATTATTGTAAGAACTGCCACAAGTACAAAGACGGTCAACACTCAAAGTAGTAAGATATGACACCAAACCAGAGTTTCTCCTCCCACAGACACAATATATGAACTTTTCTTACCACTTCCCCAAGGGAGGCAGCCACCATGTGCGTTGCTGGAGCCAAGTAAGATGTAGAGCCATGGTGCAGCATGGATTTCACATTCTCATAGGTGATAAAAAATGCAGCAGCTGAAATGCAAGAATACATGCAGTGATTTAACTGTTCCTCCATCACAGAACTAGCACAACAACATTCAGAGGTGTATTTTATCACCTATTGCTCTAAAACTATAGGGTTTTGTATTTTTACATTAAAACAGTATCAACACAATGTGTGAGATAATTCCTTCAGAAGTTCATATTCCTTGCTATCACTGGCAAACCTTGCATTAATACCAAAGGTGTCAGGATTTAAGGCCATATTTAGTTGAATGATGGATGGTCTTTATTTTGGGGGGAAAAAAACCAACACCACAAAAGAAAAAACAAATCAGTTGATTAATTGAAAAGAAAAAATAACAACAAACCAACCCAAAAATCAATGCAATGCAATGCGAAAAAACCAGTTCAATATTTTGCACTTCAGCTCCAGAAAAAAAACTCTTCCAAGGTTCTGGATGACTTGTAAAAGTCCTGTCCAGTGGACAAGAAACCTGCAAAACTAAACTGAGCATGGCGACATGAGCTGTGTTTATTTGCTGCAACAGTCAACTAAAAAGGCACTTGCACCTTAAGGGTTACTCTTTCTCCTAAAGATAATTTCAGTTCTCAGTCATACGCTGGAAAGATAAAACCACAGTTGAGATTTTGAAGATGTAAACCCTGAAAAAACTGACATGTCTTGAGGGGGAACAGATTTTAATTGTAGAGAAAGGCTACAGGAATTGCTTCCTGGTAATCAAAAGATGCTTATCACCACAAAGGAGATAACAGAGCAGACAAGATAAAGAACTGATTTTTTTATATCATCTTATGAAGGACATCAAACATCTGAAGGTGTCAGTGGATTTGTCAGCAAAGTTCTCCAACATTTACCACTCACAGCATAGCTTGCCACCTTTTTATTGCTCCCTACAAAGACAAAACGGACAAAGGCACTAGGAATTTTAGATGCTTTTCCTCCACAGGGACTACAAGCATTTACTTTTTTTAAGTTTCAGTTTCAAAAGTATTCCTGATGTCTTCTCATTTAAGTGTTGTAGCTGTTTCCAGGGAGAAAAAGACAGGCAGAGCATCCCCAGAGCAAATGGCTCAAAGGCCTCCAATGCTCAAACATTTTGAGTTTTGACTCATTTCCAACACCAATAAAGTGGGTCATGACAAAAGTGTCCATGGCAAGCAAGACTCAAGCCCTTTTGGCACCTGGAAATGCTTCAGGGTGTCCCTATAAGTAAAGGCAGGCTTACAAGGCATATATAGGAATACTTCCAAGGAGTAAGGGTTGCTTTTCAGAGTAAATACGCAGCAGCCTTCATTCCAGGCTTGCTCAAAGAACTTTTTCAATATTGTACTGTTCTAGAAACCACTCTCCACATCTGGACACAGACTGACAGAATCCAAGCAGTCACCTGCAGGAGAGGAAGCCAGGGGCATGAGTGCCCTATATGAAAGTTCCCATTTAAAGACGACAAAGCATAGGCCAAAGAAAATTTACCATTTGGAAAGGATCCTATAGCAGTGGAAGGAACACCAGCATAGATGCCACGAAAGCCACCAGCCTTCCTAAATCCTTGAGGACTCTGCAGTCTTGTTTTCACAGTATCCAAGGGAAAAAGGATCAAGTCAACACAGACACCAGCAATGCCACCAGCCTTAAAGACAAAATCACGGAGTAAAGCGCATTAATATTCATAAGGTGAAGCTGTGGTGCTTATGTGAGTAACTGAGGCACTCCTAAACCAAAACACTGCTGACCACATTCCTTCTGAGGTCACATTACAAACCCATGGTCTTTCAGAGACCTCAACAGCTTCTGTAACTATAACAAGGAAGCTTCAACAAGAGCAAGTAATAGATATTACAACTCAAACTATTTTTAAAGTATGTTCAAAACAATCTCAGTGTTTTGGGTAGTACAAGCAAAACACTGCAACCCTGACTCCCTACAAATAAAAACAAGTGAATGCCACTTCTTGAAGTGACACAGCACAGAATGACCAACACCTCCTGTGATAAGATCTGCCTCTCCCATAAGCATCTCTAAAAAGCACATTCACAATTTCCTGGTAAACTTCTTCATTTAAAGTCTTACCCCCCTAATTTCCTTTGTTGAGCAAAGCCTAAAGTAAAAATGCTTTATTTTCTTCTGCTGACAAAATCTTATGGGAAAAAAAAAATCATATCAAACAAGGATGTTTGCAAAGTCATAAAGGGGAAGGTTTAATTGAAAGTAGTTCTGACTAAAGCTCATTTTTTTCAGTGAGTTCATTTAAAAAAGTTTCCCCAGCACATGGCTCATCCATAAAAAAAGAATTATTTGTCAAAAAACAGGAGAAGACCGAAATAAATAGACAAACTCATGTCAAAATAAATAAATGGTTTGCATTAATCCATTATGAGATGTTATTTAGATGCATTGTTATTCAGAACAGGAAACCTGCTTTGAAGTCTACCTCATATAGAGCAACACACAAGAAACAGCTGCGCATTTTTAACTCTGCCTGAAAACAAATCACATGTGTGTTACTCTGAAGTTTTTTCAGGGCTAACAGGGGATTCAGAGGTGTTCACTATCTACTACTAAAGTTTTAATCAATAACTTAATTACTCTTTTAATCTATTTGGCTATTTTGCATGCATCGATTTTTCTTCACTCTTTTTCATCAAAATCCTTATCTGCTCAAAATAGCACTGATCAGATCTAATCTAGCCATCTGTTAAAACATGAATCAAGAGTTACTAATTGCTTCTCTAGTTTTCAAGGTTCTGTATCTCAAATATCATTTAAATTCATGAAGCACATCACAGAACACCTGCCAGAGGGCAACAATACCTGTGTGCTTACACCACCTGCAGCAAAACAGTAATGATTTTTAGATAGCAAGCCAATGAAAATGCACCTTCTCCCCACCTGTCAGTAACTGCAGCATTACCAGAGGTCAAACAGCTGAAAACCTTCACTGGGAGTTGGATACAGAATCACAGAATGGTTTGGGTTGGAAGGGACCTTAAAGATCATCTAGTATAGATGATATAACCGTTACACTGAACTCCAGCAAAACGATTCCATAAAACCAGGACCCAATTGAAATGCACTGAACCAAGACCTCAGAGATGACACTGAGCACCCCTGCAGTAGCCGGAGCTGGAAGATGACCTCTCCCGGCAGGCACAGGCCCACAGCTGGCCCAGGGCACCGCATCCGTGCTCTTCCACACAGAACCAAGAATAAGTGCCAGAGGTTTCCCACATGCTCCATAGCGATTAAGGGCTGGGGGCTTCATCCACAGCATGCGATGCTGCTGGAAGGACACCTCAAAAAGCAGCTTTTAGGACAGAAAATGCAGCACAATGCATAGGGACACCCAGCACCGTCGGACTACCGTCAGGGTCACGGTCTCTCCACGGCCCCAACACCCCCAATCCGGAGATGGCTGCTAAAGCCCAGAGAAGAAGAGTCAAGGCACACTCCCACAGCAGCCCAGAGCGGTGCTGGTCTCGGGTCCGCGGGACCATCAGCCGAGGCGGCCGCGTCGCTGTGGCAACGGGAAGGCCCCGGCACGCGCACTCACCGCCAAGGCCGCCCAGGACTCCCGCGCCTCCATGCGGTGGCGGCGATACGCGGGGGACGGCACGGCCCGGCACGGCCCGGCTCTCCCTGCCGCAGTACGGGACTACAGCCTCTGCTCTAGCCGTGCCCCCGGCGTGCACACGGGCGCAGCCATATTGCCGCCCCTGACCCGCGGTCAGGCGGGAGCGTGACGTCGCTGCGCCTGCGCGCCGCACACGCGCACCTCGGACAGCGATGTCGCCGCCAGTAGCGGTGCCCTTCGCACAGCGCTGCGGGGGCAGAGCGCTAGGCCCTAAGCTTCGCGTTGAAGTATTAGAGTTGTGAGAGCGAAAGCACCCATCAGTTGTCACTCAGCGTTAATTACTTATTATTTAATGGTGATTTGCTGCCACTCCAGAAAAGGCGGGAAGAGGCACTGCCTGCTGTGTGGCCCTGAGGTGGTGGTGGTTACTGCAGTTACTTGCACCTGTGGCTGGGATCTATTCGGAAAAAAACCCTTAAGCCCACTAGAAAAAATAGGCATTTTGAGGGGAAAATTGAGGTCACTTGGGGTTCTTCAATTCATGACTGCAGCATGGGCACCATATGCATGGTCCTGCTGACACCATCCCACTCAGCTTTGTGTGGGCCATTTCTGCAGACAGCAGAGCAATGTGCAGTGGGATGAATAAATCCTCCTGGCCAGGGTAATTTCTCCTGCCGGTTCTCAGGAAGTGTTTTCACTTGTGCTGGAAGGGAAAATGCCATTTTCCACTTCTATCAGAAATGCTTTTGTATTTGTGTCTCTGAGGCCTCCACCCCTCTCCACAAAGGGCATTCAAATCCACAGTGGTTTCAAAAGTTACAGAGAGGATTCTGGCACAGAGCCCTCACATAATCCTCATGCAGTGGGAAACCACACTTGAAAGTATGGGAAATACAATTCTAGGGGAGGGAGAAGGGGTTGGAGAGTACTATAGTGCATGCAGAACCAGAAAAGCAGCAGGCTTCAGTTCAAGATTTCCTTGGCTATGAGCAACATTACTTGGGATAACTTTGGACATAGCAGCTGAGGATGTGACGATGTCTCACGTTCTCAGCACTGGTACCAACCTTCAGGCAGCTCGGCTCTTCATCAGACTATAAGGGTGTTTGCAGGTGGGAAGCACCGTGCTGTTCTGTCCTGTAACATCTGCCCTTTGCAGTGCAGTGATTGGCATCAAAGTGGAGTTGCGAACTCACGCAAATTTAATATGTCTCTCCTGCAACGCTGTGGTTTTCTTCTGAAATGCCTCAGCCCCAGAGACAGGCAATGTTAGAGTGGCCTGCATTTCATTTAGTCTTCATTTTCATTTGAATTAAAAGCTCAAAGCTCTGCAGGCAAAAATAGAAAGAACATGAATGCGTTGTATTTCTCAACCTCCTGTGATTTTTAAGGCAGCTTCTTGTTTTTTCTGGTCCTAACATGATTTTTATGATAATCTGGTGGTTTATCAGTACTTTGTTTTAGTTTAGGCCTTGTTGTGTTTGCAGAGCATCACTTTTTGGTTTCGTATCAGGACATGATCGAGCAAGTGGACTTCTTTGATGTTTCTAGCATGTCTGTCCCCAATAAGGCTGTCTGGCCACCTTCCCTCCAAAGCCTGCGATGTGTGTGAAGCCAAAGGCAGGCCAGTTTGCAGTCCTAGGAGTTAATTCCTGAAAATTTTGGTTCTGATTCCTGGAAGAAGCAGGAGCCACAGTTAGATATTTCATCTGTAATATAGCGAAGGCTGGCCTGTGAGCAGTTATTATAATAACACTCAGCAGAGTACCTGGCTTTCTGAAAGAACCCTGCTATTTAGACCAAAATAAAAATGATCTGTAATCTACCGTTTCCAGCTGGTGTTCTGGTGAGTGGCTAAATAAACACAAAAGCTGAAAGCTCAGTTTCCAAGTTCGTGTCTGTCATTATTTTAGGTACTTCGGAGCAAAATTGAAGGAAAAATCAGCATGCTTTTAGAGTTACTGCTATCCCCATACAACCCAGTGATGGCAGCACTTAAAACGAGATCTTACTCCCCACATGTGCCCAGGAGGTCTCTTGATGTAAAGGTTCTTGGGGTCATAGCAAGCATTTTTCACGTTGTTTGGTGCAAAGCTTTCAGTTACACACTGTGACAGTGACTCTTTTATTTATCACCCTCTGTCAGAAGAACTGCTGCTGCATCAGAAAGGTCACAACCTCCTATTCATCTAAGCCACTGTCCTATCTTATATGAACAAGTTCTGCTTAATGCCCCAGGCCAAACATTAATCTTTGTGCTAAGTCCTTCAATAGACTCCTCCTGAGCTTGCAGAGTAAGTTGAGTGAAGAAAGAGATCTGTTTTCTCACATCCTTTCTTCCTCATGACAAAACTCTGCGGGTGCAGCCCAGCATCTCTGCTGCAAGCGAAGAAGAATGGGCTGAGCAGAGAAACCTCACCCAGGCAAAGGAAATGCCCAATTGTTCCTAAACGGCAGATATTCGTGGTCCCTTACCTTCCCTCAACCCCATTTTCAGCTGGTTCATGGTTCTGTACCTTCTTCCAAACCCACTTCCAGCTGCAGCTGAAACTCGGGGGCTGGAGGGCGAGCTGGGGAGGCTGAGGAACAGCCATATAGCACTGCGGGTGCAATACCTTGCAGCAGAAGAGACAGCTGTGTCCATGCTGCTGCCACTGCTGACTCTGCCAGCACCAAAGCAGCTTGGTGGCCTCCGCATTTTTGCTTAGCCTCTTTTTTCATCTCCTTTTTCATTCTCTCTCCTTCCCTGCTCGTGGGTGCAGGCTGGTAAGAGAGCTTTTAAAAAATGACCATTATACCTCCAGCACCTTACCTGCTTCCCTCAGCCTTTGCAGCACATAAAAGCCTTGGCAAGAGATGAAAAGCCTTTTAATTACTGTATGATAAAGAACATACTGCATCTGTGGATGCACTGAGTGGGATAGGAGCTGCCAACAACATAGCAATCCTGTAGCTTGTAGGCTGCAAAAAAGAGAGATCATAGGGAATGAATATCAGCCACTGAGGGGTCCTCTTTGTCAGGGCTACTTCAGCACCATTTTTAATCCATTTCACATTATTAATCCTTCCACTGGTGCAACAGTGCACGTGTACAAAAATGCCTGTATGTGTATATGTATGCATGACTGTATGCTTGTTCGCTTGTGTTTCCCTCCCCAGTCTCTAGCTGCTGTAGGATGTCTGACACCAGCAGCAGAAGATATATTGATCTGGTCATAACATATTAAGGCTGCTGAAGAGCAGATGTTAAAAACAGACTTCTTGGCATGTATCAGCCCCGGCGGTATCAGTCGCACACATGTTCCAGTTTATTTATTAAAGCAATTGCTCTCCTCGTTCTGTTTATTATCTTTCTCCTGGGCAATTCTGGCACATCAGAGCCAGCCCCTTCCAGTCAGCCAGCCGTTCTTGAATCATCATTGTTGCTTCAGCTCAGACAACACCCTGCAACTCTTCCTTCCTGAGAAACCCAGCCTGTCCCACTGTTCTTAAAAACAGATGGAAATTTATCAGCTGCAAAAATTTATCCTGGCATAAATATAGTGAAAATAAAGGCTCAGGGATCCCTTTAATTTTATACTAAGCAGGTACATAATGGGGCCAAGGAGGCCACCTGGAGGGGGAGTTTCAATGGCCACGAATGGCACCCGAGAGGCACTGCAGGAGTGGATCGTGGCAGAGAGCCCCTGTTAATAAAGACTAGGAACAAAACATAACCCTTTGGCCATCCAAATCTTGTTTGTCCTATTTTATTACAAACAGCTGCAGAACTGGGAAAATAGTGTGGAGCAAAGGGCCTTCCCTAAAACCACATCAGTGAGGGACCCTCACAGGTTCCCATGCCCAGGACGTACCCCCAGGACTGGTATTGCCCCCAGCAGCCACCCCATTGCCTGGTGCCCCGCAGCCCCTCTGCATGCTCAGTAGCTGTGCTGCAGACCTCTACCCACTTCCCTGGCTGTTGCATGTGCTTCTGGAGCTGCCTCCTTCAGAAAATGAAGATGAATTATTATCCTAATGTCTAGCCAGCAGTGGACAGCTGGGCCTGGACGGGCAGCAGTTTTTCCAGCCTCTCTTTATTTTGTCAGTCTCCCTTTTGCTGCCTTAACCCTCCTGCAAACTACAGGAAAGGCTGGTTTAATGTAGATTTTAGGTATTTTTTGTCACTCAGACACCATGAGCTCCCCCTCACGCTTACAGTGGTGTTCCCTGTTCTTAAGAAATCTGTCAGTTTTTTAGAAATTTTGCTGAAATACTAATTGCAGTAAATTTTATGGAAACAGATGGGAGAACCAGACAGCCAGAAATTTAATAACTCCTTTGAGTACTTAGCAGCAGAAACACTAGTCCCCAAATTCATTAAGAAAAAAAAAGTGATTAATGAAGACACAGATTTTGCATAATGATAGAAAGCCTTTAACTGTAAAACTTTCTGATGATCCTCATTTATTCTGTGTGATTGGCTGCCTGGACAGTTGGTAATGACCAGTCTGGAAAAGGCAGAAAAAGTGCATTTTAACTACTGGATAAAGCAAGTGAAATAACATCCAGTGGCAATGTAATGACCTTTTCCATGTGACCACATCTTCCAGAGACTCTCTGCAGTCTTAGAGCACAGCTGAGTTAATCTAATATTTCCATTTAGCACATAAGAGAAATGGAGGGAAATCTTAATTGTGCCTGCATTTGTGGTTCTGGTCCAGACCCCTGACACTGGAATCGCTCCCATCTGTTCTCAGCTCGTTTTGTGGGCTGGTGCAATGACTGAGTTGACTCAGGAAGCAGAGTTAAGAAAAGGTTTGCAACAGGATGGCCCTAAGCTGCCCAGTCAGTTGTGCATTTCCAAATGGTCCCGAAGGAGCATCCCTGACATTCCCATAGAGAGGCTGTAACTGGGACACTGGGTTGCTTCAGCCACCAAATTGTTGGAGCCACTCTGGTGATTTAGAGCCTTTGTTTAAAAAAGAGAATCAACAGAGCTGGTCTCTTCCAAAGGCTTCAGCCAGTGTTAATGAAACACGGGTTGGGTTGTCCCCTCCTAGGAGAAGGAGTGGGTGCAACATTCATTCTTCCAACCAGTATGGACCAGCAGGAGACCAAGGTCATTATGATGGAGGCCCAGCATGACTCCTTGGGCTATTTTCCTGGATCTTTGTAAGCAAAGACTCCATTAAAATTGGATTTCCTTGAATTTCACATTTTTGAAGAGCTGGACATTGACCCCTCCCTGTTCAATGGGGATGGATGGATCCTCCATCACAGTGACATGGCCCTGCAGTGATGGTGGCCCCGGCTGCTGGGAGAAGCGTGTGACTCCAGCTCAAGGATGAGCCTCATCTCCACTGCTCACCTCCAGCTTCCTGGCAGAAATTGCAATTCTTTCTGTACAGACAAGGAGCCATATTTTAGAAAATTAGTTCATTGCCAGCTGTTTGCTCAGCTCAAGAGTTTTTATCAGCTAAATTCCTTCTCTGGCTCCCAGGGAGCGTGGCTGATGGAAAGTGCTTGCAAAGACATATAGAGCAGCCACCATGGCTGAAACGATCCACCTATTGGGAGATGCCACTGAAGAAAGGAGCTTAAGGGTTTATTTAAACAGCTGAACTTTGGCAAGTAAACCACAGCTGTGTTTTAAATGTAAACTGTAAAAATAATACAGTTCACTTAAAAAAAAAACATGCTGTGTGTTTGTCACTGTGTACTTGATGTAATTCATTTTTAGTATCATTTAATTCAAACAAAAGTCTTTCTCAATCTATGATGATGATGAAGAGAAATCAAAGTATGTGGATGACAGCATAGGGGCAGGACTGAATGAAGTAGGTACATAATGGGGCCAAGGAGGCCCATAGTCTCATAAGGACTAGCTCCTGGAGCACATCTTGCCTGCCCCAAAACTCAATGTCCTGCACACCCAGCTCTCCTCCTCACTGCTGTGGCTGCGGCTCATCGCCTGTCAAATGCCGCTGTTGCTGACAGAGACTAAAGAGGCTATGTTACTTGAGGACTGGGTGTTTTGCAGGGCTGTGGTCACATGAGGTTTTCAGCCAACATCACCACTGTTTGAGTCAGAAGAAACTCAGACAAAACAGGGTTGTGGATAGCAGGTTTGAAAACATAAGCTGCAGAGGTCCATGAACTGAAAGGGCTTGGAAAGCTCTGCATAAATGCATTGGAGGACTCTGTGGCCTGTGCTGCTGCTGGATGGTCAGCTGAACTCCTTAGAGCAGCATTGGTCCAGCACAGATGATACCTCAACCTGGAGAAGTGCAAACCCCATCTGTACACAATGCTTGATTTTTGGACTATAATCAAGCACAGGAGGTGACTAAAACAATTGTGGGCCTAAATGTTGGGCTAAGGTGTTATTAGTCAAGCAAGGCTGGGATTACAGTAATACAAAAGTGAGATAAACCAGGATTCTGGGAGTCTCAGTAGCACCTAAACATTTTCAGGTTCATAAATCCTGTCAACTACAGAGCCTTAACCTTCTTAGACATTTTAGCCTATCTCAAGAGACATCTATGTGCATCTGTAGACACCCAAAGCCCTGGACCATTGCTATAACAGCCACTGAATCCACCAGCCGAGTCCAAGCCCCATAGTCAGGGAGTGATTTGTTTTTAAAACAAAAAGATATTGTTTTACCCCAGTAGCACAGGACACCTCTGGGCAGCCACACTGCTGCTCTTCTGCATGAGGCTCCCACTGCCTCCTCCACTTCTAAAACTTTACTGCGATACTTCAGTCTCATCTCAGTCCTGGCTGCGAGACGTCTTCCATGTTTTCTTTGACGCTGTGGAGCACAACCCTTTGGTGAGAGGCAGCCGAGGGGTCATTCCCAGGAACGGCAGAAGGAGGCTGATGACAATAAATCCTTGTTCACCCTCCTGTGACTTTCCAGGCCCCTCTTCCTTTTCCTTCTGCTTTGCAGCAAGAGAGGCTTGCCAGCTCTTCTCCTCTCAATAGGATTATCAGAGCTGGCTTCCGATGGGAAGTTTCCCAGCGGTGAAAGTTTCTGATCATTCCTTGGTATCGTGCCATCGTGAGATGCGTTGCCATTCCCAGCCGATAACCTATCATTCATATTCTTCTGCAGAAAAGCCGTTATCTAAGGGAAACACAAAAGCATGGGAACAGGGGCTGTTTGTACATGGGGAAGAAGAAGCGTATGACATGTGAATTTGCCAGATATTACCACTCTGAATCTTATTAAAATATGCCCTGTATTGACCACGGCTGCTTTATCTGTACGTGGAAGGAGTTGGAAGATAAGAGGCACTTTTACTGACAGCACTGTAATGGCCTGACCAGGCAGCCTGGGAGCAATTCCCTGATACAGCATCACAATTTCTTGAAAATGTACAGGCTGTTGACCTGGGTTTTGTGTAGCCCTGACCACTGCTTCGTTTGACAGCATCCTTCCTTCGCGTCTATTCAGACTGAGACTGTTTTTCAGAAAATTACACCAGCTCCCAACATGTATATTTTGCTTACAAAAGGACCTGACTTTTGTCTGGCTCAGATGATGCCCTAAGGCTTGTTTTAATGCTCTTCTGACAGTGTCTTGCATTTGTCTAGTTGGAATTATTCCAGGTGATTCAAAAATTACACACTGATGCTTAAAAATCTATTCTGTATATATTTATTTCACATATTTTGTCTTTAGAGGAGGCTGTTTCACTTCTCCATCCCCCCTCAGTCTCTCGCATCCCACACCTAAAAATGCTTTGGGGCATGCCGTGGGGATGGAGAGGTGTAGAAGGGCTTGAGCTCAGCTGGCCCACAATTTGATCTGGCTTGGTCTATGCTCTCTCAGATGCAGAAGACCAAAAGCCACATCAGCTTTTCCATGGCCACTGTACTTTTTTATGCACAGCACCCAGTCTACGGGTATGGAGAATTAATGTTTGTCCATCCTCCTCCCTTTGCCATCCCAGGACTAGCGATGGTCTCCAAAAATGGTTCACGTCCACCACCAGCTGGTTGGGGTTTGTTTTGTTTTGTTTTGGGGTTTTTGTGGTTTGTTTGGTTTTTTGCTTGGTTTTTTTTTTTTGGGGGGGAGGGGTGTTAGTTTAAGAAGATTAATGTGTCCTACTATCTATGCTCAGCATATTTTCTTTGAAGAAGTTGGAGATCACAGTCTAAAAGGACATTTTGCAGGGTGAGGAAGCAAAGCTCTGCAGAAACCTAAACATAGAAATGTAGGAAAAGGGAATTGCTAATGAGTAGAAATGAAGTATCATTTTTGTGGCCCATAGGATGTGTGGTTGTAAAGGGAGGAGAGTCTCTTCTGGATATTCTCAGTTGAGATATACTCTATTCTCAACACAGAAGTTACATTTGTATTAGTTTCAGCTTGGGTTTCCCAACATAGGGTAAAGAAGGCTATTTAATACAGCAATGCATGTGATAAGAGAAACAGGAAACTCCTCAGCTACACACAGAGCTGCTGTGAACATCCATGAGATATCCTGTTTAGCTCTGGGTCAGGTCTAGGAATCTTTTTTTAATACAGCTGCAAATTCATCTCCCTTTTCTGGACAAGCCAACTCCTCTGCAGAGCACTCACCCTTCTGGTGCAGGCAGGGCCCATGCAGCTGCCTCCGGACAAGATGTGCCGGCTCCTGCTTGGAGATGCCAGCAGAGCTCTACATGCAGCTGCCAACTCAAGTGCCTCCAGGGCAGATATTGCAGCTGCCAGACCTCCAGCATCCACATCTCACTTCTTTTTGTAGAGGAAATTCTGAATCTCCCATGCCAAGCCATGAGCCCAAGCTCTTCTGAAGTCTGCAAAGCCAGAGAGCACCCTTAACTGCTGCCTGTTTTTTCCTTATTGCCTTTTATTCTTTACAGGAAACAACATAGGGAGGCTGTGCCAGAAATGCAGATATTGTCATTATTCTTATTATTATGGAGTATGCACAGGAGCTTATTATTTTTAAGTTGGGTCAGGTTGGTACCCTGCAGTGCCTCAATTTGGAAGTTCACACTTGAAAGGAGAGAGAATTGCATCCATACTCATTGTCTGCCCTTGCCGGTAGGCGCGGGGCTGCACTGATGAGCTCTAATCACACACGTGAGTCCAAAACAGGGAGAGGTGCCGTTTCTCTGTGCACAGAATAATCAACTCTGAGTTAAATGCAGTGCTTTAGAGTGATTTGTATCCATTCTCACCCCCACCTTCTCAGTCTAATTAACTCCTCTAATAGAATTAATCAGCACACTAAATATGAGACTCACTAACGACTAAAAAAACCATACCACTATCTATTCCAAAATACAATTACACTGACAAACTCAATTACATGCCTCAGTCGCTTCTGAAATTACTCGCTGATATTGGACTGTGCACAGTTTAAGTTTCATTGTTGAAAGAAATCATAAACACTTTCTAAATCGTACAATGTTTACAGAAATACACAGAAGCACAGCTTTTATTACCCGTGTGGCAAAATTAATTTGACACATTGAAAGCAGATGAATAGAACTGGAGGACTCTATTCAGGCAGTATTCTTCCCACTGATACAATTTACACTGGGGGAACAACTAACACATTAACCTTATTAGGCTCTGATGGAGGTAAATAGCATTTCAAAGGGAGGGAGGAGGGATCCGAATCAAAATCCTTTCTGCATGTGAATGAGAAACATCAATTTCTGCATTTCTAACTGTTCATTTAGTACAAAAACCCTCTCACTAAGTAGGTTTGTGCTCTGAAACCAGGAAAACTTTTGCAGCAGGGGCAGTCCACAATATGCAATTATGATCTTGGCTTTAGTCTTTTAAGTCTGTGGTGAACTCTTCAGCTGAAAATAGATTCCAATCAGATTTGATTATGCAAGTTTAGCTTAATTTGCAAGTCAAAAGAGGAAGAAAAGTGTTGCTTGTTTTTTTAATAACTAAGTTTATCAAAGTTCATCTCGATCTTAAGATACAGAGAGAGGCTTTCTGAACTTTTTCTTTGTCTGGTCATACACAACACCTACTTCTCAGTTTAATTTCTTTTCAGACTGTGATATCAGTCAAACAGTAATGTTTCTAACCTAAGGGATGGAGCTGCTCTCGCTTGCAATTGGCCACAAGTAGATAAAGATTCGAGCTGCAGGCTGGCAAAGCGTGTGTTGAACTTGAAGCACCCGTATCCTACGGCAAGCAACAACCTCTCATACTTTGCAAAAGCTTACATCCTTGCAGAACCAGTACAACAGTTTTGTGCCTGTGGAGCCTAAAAATTATAGTGGCATTTGCCTAGTAGGGGCTTCTCATCTCAGTGGAGTAGTTGACTGAAGGAACTAAGGATTGCTCTAAATTCCCTTGAAAAAAAAAGAGCCCAACATTTTGAGGAGTGCTCCAGGGAGGCAAGGAACGTCCTCTGGGTCTCACTTTCTGCTGAGCCTGAGGGAGATCTGGGACCTGTTGAAGGGAGGAGGGTCCAGGAGTCCCAGTTTTGAACAGAACATTAGACGTGTTAAATGGGCAGATGCATTCAGGGACCAAATACCTGCTCCATGGCTACCTGCTCTTTCCTTCTGGCACCAGGGTGGTAGTGGAAGCTGTGTTTGAACAGGCTGATCCAACATGCAGTGCTCTGCTGATGTCCATCCCTCTGGGCTCCCCTATCCACCCACCCCATCTCCTGCTTTACAACAAAGGAGAAAACAAAGCACAGGAAAGGAAGGCTGTTAAAAGCAAAATTATGATTGGTCTGTGTTAGTGAGGAAGACTCTCTCCTTCCATTTCCTTTAAAAACTATTGATGCTTGTCCTGTGCTGGGAGAGTAACATTGTAGGGGTAGGACAACAGAATGGAAAGGGATCTCCAGAGGAACCAACCCCACATCTTCTAGGGAATGTTTGTCATAATTTTGCTTTTTGACATGCCCATTTATTTCACAGCATCCCAGTCACCCATATCCATGCTCTGCTTCCCTTCCTGCTAGAGTTTCCTTCATGTGCAGGCTGCCAATTCACACCCATCTACTATCCATTACTCCCTCCCTCTGCTTCAGGTATTTAGAGGTAGCAAAGTGTTAAACCAGATTTGATTCTAATCCATGTGTTTGCAAACCTGTACCCACTCCCATTAGAAGGGTATAACATTTCCAAGGCTGAAGATGCATGGTGGGGTAAAGACAAACCAGTGGCATGAAACTGGGGCCTCCAGCAAAGGGTTTCTTTTGCTGGAGCCCAAGAAAAGGACTCACTTTGTGAACTAATAGATTTTGTACTTTCATCAGAAGAATTTCATACATCAAGCTGGAACCTTTCAGGAAGATTGGAGGCGGGTGGCTATTCCACATCCAGGCACCTTCTTTATTAATTCTGCACATTTCTGCAGTCACCAGTGATGCATTAGATGACACTTGCAAAGGATTACAGGCCTGATACAATATTAGATAAAAATTACAAGTGAGAAGCTATTTTACTGCTATTTATTTTCATCAGCTAAGCATTGGTCTCCTAAATGCCATTCTAGTTTGATCGATATTGGCTTTTCAGGCTGCTGAGAAGTTTTGTAATTCTTTTTTGTTCGTAGCTTATGTATAGAAATCAATACTAGTTTGCAATTTGTTGAAACCGAAATGGTCACATTAGGAGTAATGTATACCCGATTTCTCCTTGCATTCTATTCCCAGTCCTGCAGCAGAGTGAGAATTGGATTAATTTCTCAGTCAATCTATGATATCTAATAATTAAAACCAGTTATTTCCACATCCCACATGCATTTTTTATTAACCTCGCACTTTAACATAACAGAACAAAGCAAGCAGATACATGGCTGTGAGTCTTCCTTCACATCTCTGGTGTCAAAGGGAATTCTTTCTTTGATTCAGGGAAATCTGGAAGAAGCTCTGTCCCCAGCCAGCACATCTAAAATAGCCTGAATATTGGGCAGTGGGGAATGAAGCCAGCTAAGTCTCTTCTGCTTCAATGCTGCTATTGAATTCTTCTATATTCTGTCCTTGAAAGTTTAATGGCATATGCGTATTTTCATTTTTTATAAATATACCTGCAGTAACTGTAAAATAAGCCTTAAAGATTCTGCCTTTTCAGGGGAAGAGAAACAGCTAAAAGGGAATGTCTTACAGAGTGTTGGGGCTTGGCTATGGAAGGTAAAAATTAAAGTTTCTAGGCCACCTCCTTCAAAGAACAGACTTGAACTGAAAATATAGTGGAGCCCTAACAAAGAATGCAAGTCAGTGAATACTTCATGATTTATTCAAAGTAGAAGGTACCAACAAAATTGCATGTGATCAAATTACCATGGTTCCATGGGTCACAGTTTGTCCATTCCAAATGTGAAATAGGACAACTTCACGTAATAGCCTACAAGCTAGGACACTTCCGTGGTCTCAGGTGACAGTTGCTCATCTGTCAGCTCCAAACTAAGGGTGGAGGGGGAAAGAGAGAGACTTAATGTGTTTTCCACATCCCATTGACTCCAGTCATTGAAATAGCTAGGGACTGGGTTTCTCTTTTGATCAGAATTTGTTCTCACACCACCAGAAATAGAGATTCTGCTGGTTTCCAGGTAGATCAGTAATGATTAACTGCAAAATTAGCAGACTCAAGAGCTCTCTGGAAATCAGCTGGGCATTGGTTCCCAGCTTCCAAACCCAACTGCGAAGGGTTCGTCTTTGAATAACGTTTCTACATCCCAACCGATTCACCTCAAATCTTGTCTTGCAAGGAGCAAACCCCTCTGAAAGAGGCGTAATTTACTGTCACTGCAGTGTCAAACATCTATCGAAACGTTTCTGAACTGAGACTACCATCTAGTGTCCTGATGACAGACTGCGGCTTCTTTGGGGGAAAATAAAAGGAAAATGTACAATCCAATTGTGTATTCACTTGTATAATTACATTATCATAAATAATCTCCTGAGACACATGTACAAATAGGAGAGAGACTGAAGGCCACACAGTGCCATCTTACTTTCCCACTTGAATTAGAACAGAAAAGTCAACTAGGCTTATGATCTTGAGGAAAAAAACCCCACAACACTGAGTTGGTTTAATAATAGCTCTCACAGGAAGCCTAAGCAGTACATTTGGTTTCCATATAATAAAAAATAAAATTGATAACACATTAATGCTCTTATTAGCACACCTGGGGATATTCAACAGAGCTGGCACAGACCGAGTGTGAAAGCTCAGCGCTTCGTGGGGCATCTCTTGCTGCCTTGGGAGCATCTTCAGCTCTCCTTGGAGAAGCTGAAGACAGCTCTGCCGGACCAGCCACATTTCAGAACACCTCACACCTCCAGGTGTGGCCGTGATGATCACGTTGAGAACCTCTCCAAGATGCCAGAAGAGTTGTTTTTTCTCTCAGATGTGTCTCCCAAACCAAGAGCATTCCTGGAGCCCCAGTCCCATTGCCCAGGCTGCTTCAGCAAGGCTGCCTGAAGGTGAAGATGACAGTGTCCTTGCCAGGCTGCTACAGGAGTCTGGAAAATGCAGTGGAAGCCACTGAAACACTGAATGCCTTAAAAAAGTCAAATGCCTTTTCCAGCTTTTGACTTTTATTGATTTGCCATTCACTTTCTATTATACTTTTCAAAATAATTTCAAAACAAAAACCACAGTGAGAAGTTCCCCTTTGACCTATGAAAACTCTTGTGCCTTTCCGAGCGAAGTTGCCTTAAAACCCTCCCATTACCCCACTTATGGTTTCAATGTGCTGTAACAGCGTTTTCAACTCAAAACCTATTGCATCAGGGACTGTTGAGGCAGCTCTGCTTTATTGCAGATGCTGAATGAGCTGTGACAGACTGCGCCATGCCAGGCTCATTATATACATCTTCCACTGAAAACACTGTCGTTTAGAGAAAGCCTTTAACCCGCTGACAGCAAAGAGCAGCCATTACATTGCTTTTGATGCTGGAGCCATAATGGTATCTTGTTTCTTCAAATTACTGACACGCTTTCACAAAGTTGTAAGGGGTCTGGACATCATCAGGCTGAAGGTATCAATGTGTTTGAATCCTTTTTAGAGGGCTTATCTTTCATTTTCAGCATACTTAAAGTATGCTGTTCAGTGCACTGTGAGCAAATCTCAAATTTCTCTTGCAGCTCAGACACCCAAGCTGTAATCCTCAGCACACCTAATCATCCTTCTCCAACTGATAAAGCCATCTGAAAATTAAAACTACTCAGTAATATGGGCTGAAACAAATTTTCCTGCTCTGGAACGAGAGCTGAACCATTCCTGCCATGAAGATGTAGGGGTAGAGCAAAGGGACGGGTTGCAGGAGAGCAGAGCCCTCTGCTCCTTGGCAGTGAGGGAGAGGATGGACATCATTCCCTGCCTGCTCCCTATGCCAGGAGTGGCACATACACAGGAAATGGGGGCAGATCTCCAGATCTCCCAGATCTCATCGCAGGCCTAAGGAAGCCAATTGCCAGCCAAGACCACAGTGTCAGAGAGTAGCAAAACTCTCTGCTCAGCCAATGTTGAAGAGACCTTTCGAAGAAAAGAGGGACAGAAGCAATGGCCAGAAGTGTGACAGTAGGGAGAAATGGCTCAGGACCAACATGTAGGCAGGTCCTTCCCTCTAACATTAAACTGACACTGTTGACATCTAAACCTGATGGCTCTTTTCTCTCTCAATACTGGTTGAATAGCAGCAGTACGAAATCCACTTTTAGAAGAAAGTAGTTTTATTGATTCAAGAGAAAACCTTATTTGACAGATTTGTCACCATCATTTTCCCTTGCCACAGATATCCAGCAATCAGAGGAACTCAAGAGGCTGTTCACAGACTATTTCCACTAGGCTGGGGTTGCTATCAGCAGACTTTGTTCTGTCCTTCCTCTCTCCTTCCTTCCCCCTGTCAGTGTCCTTGTCACACACATCCAAAGGAGACGCCACTCCTGCAGTTCCCAGGACCCCAGAAGCCACACAGCTGCTCAGGTTAGGCATGCCAGGAGATCTCAGGCTGATAATGTAAGAAAATGGATACAAAGGGGAGAGAGCTCTAATGCACCTGAGAAAGCAGAACCCTGCTATGAAACAAAGAGAACAGGTATACATTTGCTATACTAATGGGGAACTTCTTCCCTGCACATAGAAATGTGTGCTAGAGGTGTTCTGGTTTTTGGGTTTTTTTCGGAGCCTTGGACACCCTGCAGGCAGACTGGGATGGTCAATGGTCATGTTTCAGGGTAACTCCAAAGTCTCAAGTACCAGACCAGCACTTATGTTCATCATACTTTTTAAGCCTACATGAAAATGGAGAAACCAAATTGTCTTTTATGAGCAACCAAGCACTACTTGAACTTAAATTGCAGGCCTGGTTGTTAGCAGCCTATTAGAACATGGGCAGCCTTTTAACTACAAAAAAATATGCTTAAGATCAGCTTACTGTGCAAGAAGAAAAATCAATGCTGTGAGCAGAGCAGCATTCAACTCCTTCATCCTGAGTGCTAATCACTGCAAGAAACAGAGCTTTACTATATCTACATCTTAAAGAACAAAAACAAAGCTAAATTTCACCTATTTATTTCCAGCCTATTCCATTGGGGCTCTCTAAAAGCAGCATACAACAGCACTAGCTCCTCAACTTAGAGAGCTCTTATTCTGGAGCAGAAATGGCTGTGGCTTAGACTGGTAAACTGAGTGACTGAGTTCTGCTTTATCTGTGGATAAACAGAATTAAATAGGTACCTCACTGATCACTCCCTATCTCAGCTGATCCAAATCATCCAGGAATCAAAGTCAATCACTGACTTGACTGGGATCAGCAACCCATTAAAAAGGCAGGGAGCAAGGTTGCATCTTCTGATTTTCTGAAAGGGTAACAGCAGGAGAGAAGGAAGAGGCTTGGAAGTCATCTTATTCTTAGAAAAGGAATCCTTAATTAGCAAGGCAATATGATCCAGATAGAAGGGAAGGGAAAACTGAGGAGGACCCTAAAGTAGGGTGAAGGGACAGAGCAGGAAGGTGGGAGGTTTTTTTGCTTTATCATTAAATTTGGTTTATTTCTTACTATTACTGGACTAAAATCACCTTAAGTGAAGGTGAAGTGGCTGTAGGGATTCTTGTCACACCTAATCTCTGCTAAATTAGCGCTCAGTCTAGGGACGAAGAGTACTGAAGTCCATCTATTTGGATTTCAACAGAGTACTTACTTGATGTGCAGCCAGTTGGAATACCATTAGCAAAGCTGATAATGCAGAAATGAGAGGAGGAACTGGAATATGTTTTGTAAGTTCTCCCAGAAAAGGTGGTGGTGGTGTGGAGGTAGAGGTCTCTAACAGAGCCCCAGGGGCTATTTCAGCTTGAGACAACTCCAGAGGATGAAGGCTGGAGCAGAGCTAGGGCAGGACAGCCCCAAGTCCCTGACCTCAGTGCTCATGTGCTGTATGAGCTGATAAACCCAAGGTGCTGAGATGGACGGGCAGGATGATATTGCCATTTCTGCTCCATGGACAGTTGCTCACCACACTGCAACTGTGGTTCAGAGCAAGCCACCGTGTTGATTGACTTGTGAGCTCTTTTCTTTAAGCTGCCAAGTGGAATTCAGCAATGCCTTTCTGTGAATTTGCAGCTGGAGGACTGGTGTCAGGGCTGGACCTCTGTGCATCTCTGGGCTGTGTCTTTGCATTCACTCTTTTGATGGCGAGTGTTCCCCAGCCTCTCAGGCTCTGCTTTCTGTCTGCCTCACATAGGAGGAACAGATATGGAAAAGCAAAACATGTAAGCTAAGCAGTGGAAGGGAAAAAAGCCCTGGACGAATAGCTATAACAAACCATGTTAATTAGGACAGAGAGGATCTGCCACACACCAATGCCAGGTTTCTAAAAGCTGCTGTAGGAGAACACTGAACTCTGCTCGAGTCCCCATCCTTTTGCTCTTGTAAGTGGATCCCTGCTGAATAGCAGGGCTTAGGCATGCAGCTGGTGGCCCTAGTTGGGAAGTTCCTGCTATGAATGCAGTAGGATAGGAAAACCAAGTAGCAGCACCCAGTGTCTTGATTATGAGGAGGAACCAGGCATAAAGCTCAGGAGAAGGCATAGAGGCTTCAGTGGTGCTGGGCAGGATGGGACCAGAGTGGGAAGAAGCTCCAGGGATGGAGCGGCACAGGGAGAACACTTTTCTTTGGAGGTGAGATTGAGCCAGGTGTAGTGAAAGGCATTAGGTGACCCTGGAGAGATCAGGACCCTAAAGCTAGCCCTGATATGGAGCATGGGGATGGATGCTGTCCATGGGTTGGAATTTTTCTGTATTTGCTCCATCTGCACTATGACAGGGTTATAGTTATGGTGGATCTATGGAGAGATATATGGCTCTTGACAGCTTTCTATGCTGCTGTGAATTTCTGTTTTGCTCTTTGATTTCAGCTCCCCTTGTCTTCTTTCTCTTTCCAATGATGCATAGCTTTCGAATGGACTAGTTTTGATTGGACGGACATGCCAGGAGTATAATATTTACAACTGTGGATATTGCTCTTGCATGCTGGCAATATGCTGTGGCACATCCCTTCAGCCTGTGCCCCCCAAAACTAATCCTGCTGTCAGCTGAGGGCAATTTACTGAAAGTTTTGCAGCAGGTAATGCCCAGGTCTTGATCTTGGAGCTCACTGAGTACTCTTGAAAAAGTCCTTCAGTGACACTGTTCAGAGTTTCAAATGCTTTGCAATGGTCTGAATGCTTAAAAGAGCTAGATCAGGTCCTCAACATGTTTAAAATTGTATCTGAGCTGGAAGGATTGCTTTAACTTTCATAGCAAAGACTTGGGATAGATAAGAAGAGCAATTTTATGTTCCAAGAGTCAGAACCAGGTGTTGTGACATTATGTTTCTTCTGTCATTTTATTTAATAATCCATTGCCCCTCAGTTAATAGCTTTCTCCTTGATTAGCCTCTGTAAATCAGAGCTTCACAGCTTTATCCCTGACATACCATATATTCTGAGTTGAGGGTAATGAATCGTGCCTTGGCTTGATGTACTCTGCCTCCTATTTAGAAACAGTCCTGCATCAAGGAAACACCTTGGCTTTCAAATTGAGTTGTCAGTATACTGTCAAGGCTCAGAGGAGGAAATGCCGAGGATCTTAATGATGTGCAGCCAGGGATTACGTAGCCCTGTGCAGAATGCAAAGCTGCAGAGTCTCACTTAGTCTGTGCTGTGGGCCTTCTGGTTGTCTTGCCTAATGCATGCAACTGCTCTGCATCTGCTGCCTTTCTGTCCCGAATCCCCTGCTCACACTGCTGTATTTGGGAGTGATGCAGGCAGCAGCAGCCTTTTTTTATTCCACCTGATCTTCAGGAAGTGGCCACAGCAGCCTCCAGGCTCCAAGGGCTGCAGCAAACCTGGGTCAGGAGGGCACCTATGGCACCTCCCAAGCGAGCGCTGGATTTTAATGGGAGCCGCTGTTTTTGCTAAGGCAGGACAACTGCAGTTTGGGTTCAGCCTTGAGCAGCAAGGAGAAAAGTGCTGGTTCCCCTCCTGGACTTGGTCATTGCTTTTTCTACTAAGCTGAGTTGCTTCACCAGAGAAAAACACTACTTTCCTTGGCCACTAGATGCAGCTCACGCTGCGTTGCGATCTGGTTTGGCATCATTCTCCTTTGGTTTTGTTTTGTTTTTGCTGAGCCTTGATGTTAAAAATTATTTCCCTTGTGTTTCCGTGTGTGTGTGTGTTAGGAGGGCTTGAGTCTTTATCTTATAACCTTCCTGTTTCACTGCCAAGTCTCTCTCCCCCAAATTTCTTCCCTGCTGCATAAACTACCCATTTTGAATGCCAAATTATCACTCCTCCTATCTCCATATGGAAATAAATTCAGCTGTGATGCTTTGATGGCCCTCTCAGAGCTAATGGGGAGGGAAGAAATCAGGTGAGTGGATGGGGAACACACTGATTTTCAGCCTCAAGCTGAGTACAAAATTTTACACCGAGCTTTCCACTCCCTGCAATTTCAATTTTCCCAAATAGTTTTCGTGCTGCAGGTGCTGCATGTCAATGCTGCCTCTCAGTTGATAGACACCCAGGGGAAGGAGCCTTCAGCTCCCATCCCCAGTTGGAGGGAGACTGCAGCATAGGGTCCAGGAGCACATGATGGTGACAGGGAAGGACAAAGAGCTCTGTTTTGGTTTTAAGTGCCTAACACAGGATGAGAGCAAATACCCTCAGAGAAATGGGGAGCTGAAGCCAGCAGCTGCAGCCGTTGGAGCTGTGATTAAAGGCTGTTTGAAGTTGTCTGAGGAGAGTAGAAATCAGGCTGCCACTGCAAAGATCAGAATCACTGGAAGCTGGGGCTGGATGTTGGAAAGGCAAAGGACTGATGAAGACCCACGGTGGTCCCTTCCCTTCCAATGGCTTATGAGCTCAGGGTTTGTGTGTGGTGCAGGGCTGGCAGTGCTGATGAAAGGCTGGCCAGGGCTGTGAACACTAGCTTTGCCCTGGCTGATTGCTGTGGGGATATGGGAGCCGTGGTGAGGAAGGTGGGTTGTCCTCCCTCATCTGCCCTAGCACTGCTTCTGAGCAGCTTTTCCCCAATTGCATGAAATATTCCCTATTATCCTCTGCTTGAACATGTTTCTCTTCTTGAAGATGTTCTTTGCTTCACCCCCATGCCCTCTTGCTCTGGACACTTATTCTTTCCACGTCACCTTCTGTTGTGGGAGGAGAATCAACAGCCTGAGGAGCTCTGTGCTCTTTCTCCTTGCACGTCTGAGCCCAGCTCCCTCTGCAAGGTTTTTAGCTGAATGGTACCCCCATGAAAGGAACCCCATCATCTCCAGGTGATGGCTGGGTGCCAGCCCTGGCCACTGTTGAATCTGGATCAGCTCGGACTGTCCTGGGATGCAGAACATGCTACCCCGGCTTAGTAAATACTACTTCCTTACACTATGAGATTGTTCACAGTGATATTTTTGTAGCTGTGACATACAAGCGGCCAGGGTAGAAATTACCAGCAATGGTTGTGGGTACTTGCAGAGAGCAGTTGGGGAGGAAGATCTACAGGCATGGTGATTGTATTTTTCTTTAAAGGCAGCAAGATGTTCCTATTAAGCAATTACCTCCTGGGAGAAGCAGCAAGGTAGCTGTGCCATTACTCCTGGGTTGCTTTTTTTCCAGGAAATCTAAAATAATTTATTCATAATATGCCAGATGAGAAGGCTCAGACCTGCTGTGAAAGAAGCAGAAAGTAATGCTCACAGTTTGTAATATTTCTTTGAGCTTCTGCTTTTGCGCTGAAAAATGGGCTTCCTCCCATTAAAACGCTTTTTAAATGACAAATCCACAGATGTTCTCTCCAGCTTGCTTGAACACAGCAAATTCAAATTGGCCTATGTGATGGCTGTGGGCTGACTGGCATCTTGCTGGGGGCACAGGGATGGTGCAAACAGCTCCTTGGGGCCTCTCTGAGCCCAGCATTGCCATCCATCAAGCTCCCCTTCTCATCACAGATGAGGCTGAACTGAGGGAAAGGCTTCCTGAGACAGAGCTTTGGGAAGAAGAGGGCAAACGTGTCCTCCAGCATTAGGTGTCCAGAGAGCATTCCCCATCCAGATCTGCAGAAAAGGAGGGTGAGCAGCAAACGCTCATGGCTTTTGGGGAGCTGGGCTTCAGGGCTGGGGCCACCAAATAACTGGAGTATTGACTGCAGTCATCCTGAGCGAGCTGGATCAAACCACATCCATTGCAGCAGGGGAAGCAGAGCTCAGCTTTTGGAAATCACACAGAATCACAGAATATGAGGAGTTGGAAGGGACCTGGAAAGCTCCCCCAGTCCAACCCCTGCCAGAGCAGGATCACCAGAGCACTCACACAGGAACACGGCCAGGGCTTTGGGTGTCTCCAGAGAAGGAGACTCCACAACCTCTCTGGGCAGCCTGGGCCATGCTCTGCCACCCTCACACTGACAAAGTTTGTCCTCATCTTCAGCTTGAACCTCCTATGCTCCAGCTTGGGACCATTGCCCCTTGTCCTGGCATTGGACATCACACAGCAGAGCCTGGCTCCTTCCTCCTGACACTCACCCTTTCCAAATTGATCCCCATGAATGAGGGCACCCCTCAGTCTCCTCTGCTCCAAGCTAAAGAGCCCCAGCTTCCTCAGCTGCTCCTCATCAGGAGATGCTCCACTCCCTCCATCATCTTTGTGTCCCTGCTGGACTCTTTCAAGCAGTTCCTGTCCTTCTTGAACTGAGGGGCCCAGAACTGGACATAATATTGTGTTGGTGCCACTGGTCCCTCATGGCAGAGCCGGGTCCTGGCCCGGCACCCAGGCTGTCAGCACAGGGCTGTCCTGCCTCTCCTCCCTAACAAGGATTTGATTGGTTTCATTTCCCATCGAGGAAAAATAGAAGCAGATGTTTTTAGGCAATGTCTAGGGCTCCTGGAGCTTCAAAGAGCTTTTTGATTGCTTATGTTAAAAAAAAACCATCTATAAGAGAGTCTTTCACTGTATTTTCAGTAGGGCAAAACCCTTTTTGAAATTTGTATGAGGAGAGATTGTCAGACTGAGGCAACATGGGGAAACCCTTATTGCTCACAAACCACATTTTAAATCCTTTTCACTATATATTTTTATTTTTCATGTGCTGCCTTGGAGGCACGTTGGGTTCCCGGGCAAAGCAAGGAGGGCTGGCAGAGGGCTTGCTCCCCTCCGAGGGCTGTGGGATGGGCAGTGCTGAGCTCTGCCCTTGTCCACCGGGAGCTGCACCACTCACTTTTGGCTGAATTTGGCAGAGAAATTGCAGCTCTACCAGGTTCAGCATTTCAGTGCTTCAGTCTACACTTCTTTAGCCATCTCCTTGAGACCCACAGTCTGAATTACCCCCAGGTAATTACAGTGGCTGGAGGAAGTCCACGTTCCTCTGGATGTGGGTGTGTTTTTAATCCTAAATGCCATTGCTGGTACAGCTCCTTTTTGGGGGGGTTGTTTTGTTGATGGGTGGCAATGAGCTGTGAACCTGGCCGAATGCCTGGTGTGGTAGATGCCACCACTGCGCCTCTGCTATCTCTAAAATGGGGATAATGTTAACCTGCCTGTTTCCTTACTTAGATTTGGGGCCCTACCCCAACAGCATAGCAGCAGAGGAAAACAAGTGACTCTCTAAATCACTGTCTCCTGGCCACCCTTCTTTCTCATCATTTTCTCACCACACTTCATCTCCCAGCACCTGGTATGAGGAGAAGCCTTTCTTGGGGAGCAGATTGCATCCCTGAGCAGTCCCTGTACTGCTGGGTCTCCCCGGGCAGCCGCTGCTCCAGAGACCAGTGTAGGGTGAGGAAAAAAGCTGCTTGGCTCAGGCCATGCTCCTTTTGAAACACATTGAGGATAACCCATCCCTGGAGTGGTACTTCTCCATTTGGGGAGCTGGCTGCCATTTACCTCTCTCTTCTGGGGAACCAAATAAACACAGTGATGATGTCTGAAATCAGGACTTTTGTTCAAACTCTTTATAGATGAGCTAATGAGTAAATGATCTAATGAGTAAAGCACTGTAAGCCCTGCTGAAAGCTCTGTGTCTCTAATAAGCCAGCAGGAGCACTGGGGTTGAAAAGTTCAAGTCCAGGATGTCCTTTCTCTCCATGGCCACTCCAGCAGCACTAGACACCAGTGACCTGAGTCCAAAAAGCTGCTTTTCCACCCACTCTGCCTCTCCCAGATGGTTTGCACACCATGGGGCAGGGTCATGCTTGTCCATGCAGCCTTCTCTCAGCATCTCTATTTTTTGTGCTCTGTACATGCATCTCATGCAGAGGATGTGGGAGCTGGCTGGTCAGGTGTGCTGGCATGGGGCAGGGTTGTGCCTGGCCATGCAGCCTTTTCTCAGCATCTCTAATTTCTGTGCTCTGTACGTGCATCCCATGCAGAGGACATGGGAGCCGGCTGCTCAGGTGTGCTGACTTTTGCCCTGCAGTAAGGTCCTGAGTTTGCCTTGGCCCATGGGAGCCTGTCCCTTGGGTCCTGGGAAGCTTCACACACACATTGGGTTTGGGGAGTTATTCTTGTGTCTCCTTGTAGCCATATCCAGGAAAAGGGACAGAGATCTGCCCTGCAGAAAGACTAGGGCTCGCAAAAGCACCCCTGTTTATAAGAACCACACATTTCTGCAGCTGGCTGAAGGCAGATATTGTATAAATGCTCCCAGATGTCTCAC
>NW_010163162.1:47964-70335 GCF_000695765.1 Mesitornis unicolor | reverse complement strand
TTTCCCTACCCCTTTGCGGAGCCACCTGACACAGCTCTCCCACAGCACCAGAGATGCAGCGAGACCGCAAGCCTTCAACAGGAGAGTGCAGCAAAAATGATAGTTTGGAGGTTTTTCACTCTCAGCACAATTTCTCACAAGCATAGCTTTTAATTTGATTTCTTCTTGGCTTGTTTCCGCCTGTGGTGTGTACACATTTTGCAAGCAACAAGGAATTTGGATGTCACTTCTCATTTCCCCTCAGCCTTTCCGATCCAAGCCCTGGTTATCCTTTTTCCCCTCAATGTGGAGAAACAGAACAGCATGTTTGGGACCAGCTGCAAAGCTCTCAGCCAAAAGCTGAGTAGGAAATGTCTTGGGATGAACACTGGGTACTCTGTGCCATCTCTTACCCCATTGCCAGAACATGCACCAGCA
This sequence comes from Mesitornis unicolor, assembly GCF_000695765.1. Taxonomy (NCBI): domain Eukaryota; kingdom Metazoa; phylum Chordata; class Aves; order Mesitornithiformes; family Mesitornithidae; genus Mesitornis; species Mesitornis unicolor. Next base: position 69,918 of record NW_010163162.1, on the reverse strand, counting down.
GATTATTTTGGGTGCTTGGGGAAAATGATTTGGCTGTGTTAGCTTCTCTTTTCCTTTTTGTTGCACTCCTGGGAAGAGTCCCCAGCCAGCAAACACATCGCTCTCTTTCTGCAAGGGAGAGGCTTGATGGTCCCCAGGTCGTGGATCATCCCTGTCTTAACCTGTGGGCTAGCACGGTGTTCACTTGGTGCAGTGGATGACTGTGCTTTGTAGCTTGTTGGTCTGAAACCACGATGTGGCTATTTACTGCTTCACTCCCTAAGTGTTTTCTCCCTTGCCATTCCTTCTGCCCCACCTCTTGTCCCTCCTGGCCACTGCCTTCATTTTTCAGCTGGAGGCAGCTGGTAGGAAGCTGCTCGCACCCGTGCAAAACCGGCCCTGGCTGCAGGGGTTGTTGTGCTGAGGGCAAAGGAGGGCCAGAGGCAAACCATTGCTGAAGATGGCAGATTGCTCTGTGGTGCTGGTCTAGTTTGAATGAGCATGGGAGTTATTCCTATTCCTGCATGAAACATTGCAAAGAAAGCTGAAGCCATGTCAGATGTGAAGCCAAAACTCCCAGAAACCTATTAGCAGCTCTTAGGACACGGGCACGGCCCTCTCCTGGTACCCCCCTTGCAGCCCTGCCCTGCCCGGATCTGCTCACTGGCTCCTGAGCTGTGCTCTTATTGCAGCCCCTTCTGGAATGTCCAGTGAGCTGGACCAGTATTTCTCAGCCTTGTGATTTAATATTTTGGGGTTATGGCAGATTCAGTAGCCTTGGCTCCCAAGAGTGTCCTTTCAGTCCCTGGCTGTGTTTTGGCAGGTCCAGGGATCTCCATAGGCAGGACAGGAGGTGCTGAGCACAATGGCTGGGTGCCCATACCACGGACTTTGCCTGATGCCAGGAGCAAGTAATGCCCAGAAAAATGTTCTCCGTAAGAGCTCTCTACTGCAATCTTAAAACCGGGAAGGATGTACAAGGAGATATATTTATAGTGACTAAGCGCTGGTACAGGGAGTGCACAAGGTGATTAATAAAATTCTTCTCTCTACCTTGCTTAATAATCTGGAAAAAAACCCTGGCACACTCTCAGGGTCTGCAGAGAGTTTAGTATCTCGCTGATGATGCTAATTTAATTACATGCCGGCAGGTGGTGCCCAAGTAGAAAAAGGAACCAGTTTAATACAGTATCCTCGCCCTGTGTGCAGTTGCACAGGAGCATTTCATTCCCAGCTCGAGTCACGCTCCAGCCATTCAGACAACATTTAACAACTTAATATCGGTGTTTTCTTCTTCTTCTGTCTCGTCCCATCTCCCCAGACAGTCCCCAAGTCCTCATGCCTTCTGAGATGGCTGGGAAATACCAGTTGATATAAGAAAAAGGCTTTGTGTGCACGCTCAGTCCAAAGGGGCTGCTTAGTCCCACCTCAGCTGCAACTGCAGAGAGGGGACAGGTCAGCCCAAATGAGTGTCTTGTGGTTTGTAGGCTGCAGTTTTACCCAGCTGCGATCATTTCTTCTAGAGATTTATACCAAAAATGTGGAAAATAATGAGCTTGGGCCCTGTTGAATGTTTTATGCAGGAGAGAGAAGTGGCTTCTTTTGGCCTCCTTTTAAAAATACAAGGAGAGGGATTTTGTGTCATCTGCTTTCTCCTGCAAAAAAAAGACATGAACCTACTCAGCTGGTTTCCACTAACAGCACATACTAAGCAGATGCAAAAATATCAGTTTTATGTATTCTGTATCTCTGACAAGTTGCTGATCTGAGTGGTTTTTGCAGGTGCTAAAACACAGAACACAGGCACTGCCTCTGCAGGGCTTGCAAGCTCCTTAAAGGAATCTACAAACCCCTGCGATTCCTTAACTTCAGTAAAAAATGAGAGTGGTTTCTCTCTGGAGTAGGGCAGGAAACCTGTAAAAGGCACTTCCATGATGCATGTCTCCCTGCATTGAAAACAGAGTGAAGCTTTGCTGCTTTGCTGTGGTTATACCGTGTGGTATGAAGGTGATTGCGCTCACCCCAACCTGGGCAATGGGAAAAGCAGGACGATATCCAGGCACCTCCCAGCTGACAAGCAGCCTTGTTAAAATGTAAGCTGGACGCTCAGCAAGAGGCAGTTACAGTCCTGTTTCTCCTGAAAATGAAGGAGAGGTAAGCAGGTAATGCCTAGGAGCAAGTTTTTCCTCTGATCAATGAGAGTAAAGGGCTCAAACCCCCCGTGGAGCAATCTCTGCAGCAGGAGATTTTCTGCTGGTTGGAAAGCAGAGTCTCTCTTCTCCCTCCTCTTGTTGAAATTCCTGACACGAGCAGAGGAGCCTGATTAAAGTCGGTATATACTGGTCCTTTAGGAGCAGAGCAGACAGGGAAGACTGTCAGGGAAGAGATTGCTTCCACTGGTAATTTATGCAGTTATTCTCCTTTTTTTTCCCCCTATGAAGAACAGAAAGCACTTCTGTTAGAGCGGAGATGAGCCACTTCAACCATCTGCAGAGACCACTGAACACAATTCACTCAGAGGCCTTAGAGCAGGTTGGGTCCTTTCCTGGTGGTGGCACTACCTGGGTATTAGCCGTGTTTATCTCATTGGAGTGGGGATTTCAGTCCTTTCATCCTCTGGAGAGCTGAAGGAAAGAAAAGCCAGAACATCACAGGGTCCAGATTCATATTCTGGGGAGGAGGCGAAAACACAAGGGTATTAAATGATGATCTTTCTTGTTTTACTCCTTGGTAAGCTGGTAAATTGATCCTTGCTGAAAATACACAGTGCTCTCATGGATGGAGCCTAGCTCTTGTCAGTGCTGCAGATGGTTCTGCTGCTTCTCTCGCTATATTAATGCTGACAGTCGTGCTTCGCTGAGAAGCTCACAGAAAAGATCCCACTTCTCTTCTTAGAGCACGTTGTGTGTTTGCACTGGGGAATCAGTGCAGGAGCAGCAGAGAAAGCCCATGAAGGGCTCATAGGCAGTGGTTTGTGTTGCTTCACTGGCACACATACACATACAGATACCAAGAACGTGTTTTCAAATCTCCCTTTGGAAAGCACGGTGGTGAGCCTCAGCTTACCCCATGATGTGCTCTGGACCTCACCAAAACCCCAGGTGCTTTCTCTGGATGAGCCCAAACATAGTCCCAGGGCTCCTCTCACATGCAAAGCAGGCTAAGTGGCTTAAACTCAGTGTTGCAGAAAGGCAGAGTGGCTGGGTGACCCCAGAGAGTACCAAATTCTCCCAAGTCACAGAAGTATGAAGAATGTCTCTGGCGTGGGGACATCCTTTGTTTCATGCCCAGTCCTTCACTGCTTGTTGCAGCATCATGCTCCCCACCTGGTCCTTGCCTTTCCCAGTCTCATGTAACACACCTGGTTATTAAATCAGGTCTTGTGCTCACAGAATCCCAGAATGTGAGGAGTTGGAAGGACCCTGGAAAGCTCCCCCAGTCCAACCCCTGCCAGAGCAGGATCACCAGAGCAGTCACACAGGAACATGGCCAGGGGTTTGGGTGTCTCCAGAGAAGGAGACTCCACAACCTCTCTGGGCAGCCTGGGCCATGCTCTGCCACCCTCACACTGACAAAGTTTCTCCTCATCTTCAGCTTGAACCTCCTATGCTCCAGCTTGGGACCATTGCCCCTTGTCCCGGCATTGGACATCTCATAGCAGAGTCTGGCTCCTTCCTCCTGACACTGCCCTTTCCAAATGGATCCCCAGGAATGAGGGCACCCCTCAGTCTCCTCTGCTCCAAGCTCAAGAGCCCCAGCTCCCCCGGCCGCTCCGTAACAGGAGATGCTCCTCTCCCTCCATCATCTTTGTGTCCCTGCTGAACTCTTTCAAGCAGTTCCTGTTCTCCTTAAACTGAGGGCCCAGAACTGGACACAATATTGCAGATGTGGTCTGAGGAGGGCAGAGCAGAGGGGAAGGAGAACCTCTCTGCCCTACAACCACCCCTTCTCATACACCCCAGGATGCCGTTGGCCTTCTTGGCCGCAAGGGCACATTGCTGGCTCATGGTCATCCTGCTGGCCACCAACACCCCCAGGTCCTTTTCTGCCTGTGCTGTCCCTGCCGTTGCTCAGCTCTCAGCCCAGGGCATCACAAGTGTGCTCCTGTGTCAGATGGCCATGTGCTGGCAGTGCCCCGCAGGGAAAGGGATGCTTGCCAGGTGCTCCTCTTCAGATCTCCTCTCAGAGACCATCACTTGTGGTGTTAATACACAGGCAGTACCTCCAAGGAGATAATTTAATCATGTCTCAGAAGGTCCCTTTTCCACTCTGTTATTCCCCATAGAAACAGAGGCCCAGTGTTACTGCACAAGTCAAGACAACTGCGCAGTGTGTTCGGCTTATCTGGGAGATAACATTTTATCAACATGCCAAGAGCTACAGCTAATGAGGCACAAAACAGAGGAAGCCAAGTGTAGTAACTGGTACGAACCATCTTTCCAAACACTGATAGCAGTCCCTTGCAGGGAAGAGCACACAAAGAACTAATGAGTAAATACCCAGGAACCAGGCAGAGCCAGCAGCATCCCTGGAGATTTGGTCTATTCTTAACAGACCTTACAAATTGCTGCTGTACAGTCAGTAAGATCTTACATGGCATCTCAGTCACCTGTTTTAATTTTTTACATGAAATGTAAGGTTTTCTGAACAAAAACTGCACCTTGAGGGTCCCCTGTCCCAATGAGAGCTGCTGGTGGGGCCCTGAGCAGGTTCCTGCTGTCAGCTTGGGTCCTTTTCTTCTTAACCTTTCCTTGGCCCTGCCAATGGGTGCCAGCAGATCTCTGTGTGGAAATATTAAAGACAGTGCAGCTGGCCAAAGCATTCACAGGGAGCCAAATCAGTCACCGATACAGAGGGACTAACACATCCCAGGATGCCCCACTTGCTTTTGAGGATAGACATACAGCAAAAGCCTTGACATACCTGAGAAACTTCTGCTCGCTTCAGCCCCTTCTCCCAGGGCTGCTCAGGAAGGGCAGGAGTTTCCAAAGGGAAAGAAGGGAGCTCTGGCAAGGAGCAGGGGTCACCCGTGGGGCTTTGGAAGTCCTGGCAAGCAGAAAGCCTCAGCCCAAGAGCGGTGTGTCCTTGGTAGGCGAGAGGGAAACATCTGTTTCTGTAGGAGACTCCGCTCTTGCCAAGAGCAAGAGGCTCAAGCAAGAGGGAAGAAAGTGTGATGTGGGCAGAGAACTAAAACGTCTTTTACAATGCATGTCTGATAGAGAACAGGCTTTAGGTTTATACATAACATGGCCAAGCCAAGTCAGTGAAGAACCAGTAAACTTCTGGGTGGGCATTTGGCTCCTTAAAGCTCCTTGTTTGGGTTTTTTTTGTTGGTCATGTTATCTAAGAAGAACAGAAGAAGAGCCTGATCACCCAGCTATGGCTCCTTATTTACTGTTTTTCAGATTAGGAAGTAAATTATTTTTATTTATTACCATTGACTTAATTCTCTCCTTCATTACTGGCTGCCAGTTCTCACAAAGAAATAAAGCTGAACATTGGCCATAATTCAGCAAACTGCTGCACATCACAGCACTGAGAGTAATTACACCATGCAAAGCTGCCAGTCCCTTCCCTGTCCCCTCCTGCAGCAGGGCTAGGCCTGGCCTTAGATCCCAAATCTCTTCCCATCCTCCTAGAACCAGGAATCAGTGCAATCCACACTCCCCATATCTGCTCTGTGGAGAGGTTTAGCTCCAACTTTAAAGCAGATGCAGCTGTGAAAGGGGAGCTGTATATCTTTTCGAGGCACTTTTTACCTTGTCAGTGACTATAGCATTAACATTGGCAGCTTCCCAAGCCCTCTTGCCTTTCCAATTTAAATAAAACCAGAACAACAGTGATGCTGGAAGGAAAGGCTGTGGCTGTCAGTCTCCCTGGAATGCACTCTTCTGTCAGGGGTCAGGTAACCACGCCGCTCTAATCACAACCCTCTTCCATCGCAAAGATTCAGGTCATATTTTTGGAAAAATCTAAGCAGATCTCTGCAGGATCCACCATACCTGGACTCAGACTTTTCGTAAGGAATGCATTTTGTATTAATAGAACACATTTTCAGGGACTTCTTGCCCCCAGGAATTCTTGTTGAGGCCAGGAATTTATTGAGGAGTTTAAAAAAAGAGACGTTTATACCCAAAGGAAGGATATCCAGGAGAATAGTCAGCATACACAAGACTGCAGACTTCCAGAAAGGATATAAACTCAGTCAAACATTAATAAACAACAAGCTGCTTTCAGTCTTTGCTGTTTCTTCCTACCATGCCTGCAGATAGAAGGTAAAAGCTTTCATTCAGGGAATCGGGACAGATGGTTATTGCTCTGAAAAACACCAGTTTCTGGTAAAAATTCAGATAATGTCGGAAACATTTGCAGATAAAATTTGCCCTGCTGAAAGAAATAGAAGTTTTGCCTTAGAGATAGCAAAAATCAGAGAATCAGAGACTGGTTGAGGCTGGGAGGCAGCTCTGCGGATCGCCTTGTCCCTGCTTACACCAGAGTCACCTACAGCAGGTTGCCCAGGACTGTGTCCTGTTGGGCTTTGAACATCCATGAGGATGGAGACACCACAGCCTCTCTGGGCAACCTGCTTCAGTGTTCAACCACCCTCACAGTAAGAAAGTTGTTTCTTATGTTTAAGCGGAATTTCCTGTATTTCAGTTTGTGCCCATTGCCTCTTGTTCTTTCACTGGGCACCACCGAGAAGAGTCTGGTTGTGTCTTCTTTGCCTCCTCCATCGGGTATTTATACACCCTGATGGGATCCCCCTGAGCCTCCTCTTCTCCAGCCTGAGCAGTCCCAGCTCTCTCAGCCTCTCTCCATACATCAGATGCTCCAGTCCCTTCACTGGACTCTTGCACTGGACATCTCTCTTATACTGAGGAGCCCAGCACTGGCCCTAGCCCTCCAGATGTGTCTCACCAGTGTGAACAGAGAGGAAGGATCATCTCTCTTGGCCTGTGGGCAATGCTATGCCTAAAGCAGCCCAGGATGGCAGTGGCCTTATTTGCCCCAAGGTGCACACTGCTGGCTCTGTTCACCTTGATGTCCCCCAGAACACCAGGACCTTCTCTGCAGAGCTGCTCCTCATTCAGTCAGCGCCCAGCCTGGGGTGCCTGGTCTCTCTGAAGGGCAGCACAACCATCTGGCATACTACCACTCCTCCCTGTTTTGTATTACCTGTGAAATATCTGTCCCCTCTCCTCCCTTAGGCTCTCAGCATCCCAGACATTCTCGTTTTTCATCAGAGGGGGACATCCTTAATGTGGCTCCGGTTGGAAGAGGCTCTCAGCAAACCATTTCTCAGGTGCTGCAGCCTTTGTTCCTCCCACAGACTCATCGGTGTTCCCATGTTTCATCACCCCAGGTCCTTTGAGCTCTGCCGTACCTGTCTGACGGAAAGAGAAAACAAGGAAAAGAAAAAGCGCGAGGGCTGTGTCAGCAGAGAGGGAATTTGGAGAGTACCTCTAATTAAGTTATTGGTGAACAAAGCCAAACACCTTTACAAAATTAAAAGATCATCTGTGAAACTGGCACCGAATCCAGCTTCTAAAATTAATCCAGAGCGGAAAGACTGATGGATAAAACACCAGCCAAGGAAAAGCCATTAATTGCCAGGACAGGCGGCTGCTTTCTCTGCACTGCAAGCATTAAGTGTGGTTAGAGACAGGAAGAGTTGGATTAAGGGTACCAGAGGTGATGTGAACCACCATCCTTGAACTGAAATCCCAGGAGGATGAAAAGACCTGGAGGTGAATTAAGAGCAACAAAAGGTCTTTCAGCCTGCCGGGCCATCTACTGCTTTGATGAGACTTAGGAAAACCAGAAAAGCTTCCAATTAAGATTAAAGACACAGCCATGGAAGACAAACTGTTTTGCACAACACTCAGCCAAGTAGCTTCTCGGACCACAATTCCCAAAACCTGGCCATGGCTTCTCTTCTAGCATTTGGCAATGCAGCTGCTTCCAGCACAAGCAACATGGCTAAGGAGCACCAGGTGTCAAACCTAATGAGAAATGGATCGACTGCTGTCATCTTCTGCTCACTTCTTATTATTTTGCCCAGGAACCAGGGAGAAGAGCTGATTATTCTCTGCTCTGACCTTGCATGGATCCACTTGTCAGCAGGGTCAGCATTAATTCCAGCTTCTGGGAGCAGCAGTAAACTTGTATCCAACCATTACTTAGGGGTAGGATGTGTTTGTCCTGTGTTTTCCACAAATGCCACTGAAGTTTTGGGCTGTATGAATGAACTCAAGATAAATCTTGTTGCTGGCCTGCTCATAGACCATGCTGAAGGGACCAACAACGGCAGCTCCAGGGGGGTGAAGTGGAGTCGTAGCCTGTTCTTGTAGCTCCTGGCCAGAGCAGCCGTAAATGAGCTGCTGCTTCCCTCAGGCAGGGAATGTCAGCACTCCCTGAATGCTGAGCTGGTCCACACCTTGGTCACGCTGCAGGAGAGCTCAGCAATACCTGCTCTTTGGGATGGAAAACCGGCTTAGTTACTTCCATTTACAGTAACCAAAGGATGAAACCTATATAATAACCTTCCTACAGGTCATTAACTGAAGATTAATGCCATATAATTATGAATATATCTTATATTTATTATAATGGCGCCAATCATAATGAATTAAGTCAGTGTTTAGGTGAGTTATTTCCATAGGTAATTTAGTGTACGTTAAATTTTCCTTTACCAAATCTGTTTTAGAGCCCATAACTTTATCTTTAATATCTGATGTATCACTTAATGACAGCTTTTGGCTGTGCATTAGTGAACTCCACTTGATACAGTATTTCTTACAGATAATTTTCTTAGCAAAGGAAATACAGCATTTGTACACAATTTCATGCCACCTCTTGGAAGAGGGGCTGACAGTGAAAGTGTGTGTACATATTTATCTACAAAGGAAATGAAGGTGAATATTTGTGGAGCCTATTCCCCCAGCAATGCCTCTGCTTGCACAAGGAATCAGTGGATTACAGACCATGGCTGTATAATGGGGCTGAAGATAATTCCCCATCAATGTCAATGCTAGTGGTGCTCATAGGCTATTTTCTGAAATGTAACCAACAAAGTGTGAAACCAGGAGGGTGATCTTATGTCCAACAGGGTTTAGGAGAGGCTGAGAGAAGGACATGGTTGTGTGACCTTCAGAAATCAGAGTTAGTTCAAGATTAGTTACCTTATTCACAGCTATCTTCAGTGTAATTAAACTGTGATCAAAATGGACATCAAGAAGTGCTATAATACTTAAAGCATATCGTTGAAATAATGACCTCTCTTGCTGACTGCTGAACTTTGGTGACACAGGCCATGAACACCAGCTAGGTGCTGGCTATGGCATGGAATTGAAAACTAAAACATAAAACTGAGAGTCTTCAAAGAATAATGAAGAGGACATTAGGGATGCACAAACGCACAGTGGGTGCAGAGCAAGGGCTTCAAAAGTCCTTGGAGCGCCTTTCTTGAACCACATAGAGGAGAAAAGGCACTTCTGCTGTCTCCTGCACACCGGCATTTAAGAATACTGATTTGGTTGAACATTTTCTAATGCACTTAATTTCTTTCCTATCAAGGAAGACATGTAGTTTAAAAGGAATGCTCAGCTGCAAATGTCTTCTTACAAAGAGATTTAAAATTTAATCTTTTGGAAAGAAAAAATTTAAGCTTTAAGCCTCTGAAGTTACTTTCTAAACCAGAGAAGCTACGATTTGTACTTGCAGCTGAGCAGCAAATGCCAGCAAGGTAATGCATTTTGTTAGGCCCTGATGACAAGAACAATCTATTAGGAAAGCTGGGAAGGTCAAATGTGACATAATGAAACCTCCCAGGATGTCATCTTTTTGCAGTCATTTTGCTTCTTCCTGGGTCTGTGTGGGGGCTCAGACACGCAGTGCAGTGCCCAGCGGGGACAGGGCTCGTGTGATGGATTCAGAGACGGCGTCGGCCAAGCCAGACTCCACAGTCAACTGCACATCGCCTTTCCGTAGGGTCTAATGAATAATAGATAGGATGGAAAATGTGTTTCAAGAAATGATCATGACCATGCCCTGCACTTTGGGGTGGCCAGCCCAGAGGTCGGGTTCGGCTGTTTTGCCTGTTTGCCAGCGAGGCGCCCGCTGATGCTCTCTACCTTGGGATGCTGCAGCTGAATTTTGTGCCTCTGGGCTGCTCCTGTTTCCCTATAACTGGGCTTTTCAAGAGATCTCTTTTGCAGAAGGGAATTACAGTATCTTGCATTAATGTGTGTAAGTTTATACAAGGCCCCTGATACCATAATGCCTGTATGGCTCATCATCATGGTCAGGTTGTTGCTAGGGGTCCTGATGTGCCTCAAGTGTGAAAATTTTGAAGTCTGGGCAGTATAACTAATGAACAGTTGTTAACAGTGTAAAACATTTCAAGTTTGCTGCCAGCCAGAGCTCAGCATGTTTAATTAAGGTGTGTGAGCTTAAAGGAGGCTAATCTTCACTGCTAAGGCTAATTTTTGCTGGTTTATTAGATAGTATGCTAAAAGACAGATTGAGATTCCTTTTTTCCCGTTTTCTTTTCCTTGTCGTCAGCAGTAGGGGGGGGAGATAAAATCCCTCCACATGAAATCATCCTAATGAAGGACCAGAATCAGTACAATTAACCGGAGGCACAGCTGTGCACCCTGCTGCATATGACCAGGTCCCACTCTCCATTTCCCCGGTGAGGATATTTCCAGAATGACTGCTTAGGCTAAAGTTCGTAATTAAAGCTGTAAATCTTGGCTCACTGCTAAATTTGCCTGCACGCAGAGCGAGAGTAGGAGGGAAAAGGAGGAGAGTCTATCTCCCTCCTGGGAAGCCTTGTTTACTAGTATTTTGTAGATTATCTTATGCTAGTGGTGCTTAACAGGCTTGCAAAGAGACAAGACCCTAATATGGAGATATTTGGGGGTCCTGACAGCCATCAGCAGTGCAGGCTGGTTTCCCTTTTCACAGAATCACAGAACGTCAGGAGTTGGAAGGGACCTGGAAAGCTCCCCCAGTGCAACCCCTGCCAGAGCAGGATCACCAGAGCAGTCACACAGGAACACGGCCAGGGCTTTGGGTGTCTCCAGACAAGGACACTCCACAACCTCTCTGGGCAGCCTGGGCCATGCTCTGGCACCCCCACACTGACAAAGTTTGTCCTCATCTTCAGCCTGAACCTCCTGTGCTCCAGCTTGGGACCATTGCCCCTTGTCCTGGCATTGGACATCTCATAGCAGAGCCTGGCTCCTTCCTCCTGACACTCGCCCTTTCCAAATTGATCCCCATGAATGAGGGCACCTCCCAGTCTCCTCTGCTCCAAGCTCAAGAGCCCCAGCTTCCTCAGCCGCTCCTCATCAGGAGATGCTCCACTCCCTCCATCATCTTTGTGTCCCTGCTGGACTCTTTCAAGCAGTTCCTGTCCTTCTTGAACTGAGGGACCAGAACTGGACACAATATTGCAGATGTGGTCTGAGCAGGGCAGAGCAGAGGAGCAGGAGAACCTCTCTGCCCTACAGCCACCCCTTCTCATACACCCCAGGATGCCGTTGGCCTTCTTGGCTGCAAGGGCACATTGCTGGCTCATGGTCACCGTTTTTGTAGCAGAGCCCTGCAATACAGACATATTGGTGGAGCCAGATGTCCTTGGCCAGGGTTCATATGCCAGCAGCAAGATTTGAGGGTTGTCCAGGGATGTCCTGTTGCCACAAAGCACAGACGAAAGCCTCAAAGTGAAACGCTTTGCTGTGCCATGAATCATCCCCACTGTTGCTCCTACGGCAGTTCCCTGGGAAAAGCAGGGTAGCAGTGGAGCTCCTAGAAAGAGCTCTCAGCCCCGCGAATCCTCCTCTGGATGTATCTTGACATGTCCCAGTTATTGGCAAAATGAAGTACCATGGTGAATACTAGCAGCTTGTGTTTACCACATTTGAGGGTATAATACACATTCTGACAGACCACCGGAATTTGATAGGTTTTTTTTCCCAGAGGAAATGGCTTATCTAATCTACCAGAAAGTATGATCCTCTCTCACATATTTCCGATGAGGTTGTTTGTATGCAAATCTCTCCTTATCGTTTGTCCATAATCTGTCTAAATGTGGCAGAATAAGGTGTTATTAATGTTTGTGTGCCCATGGCATGGGGCTGAATAACCGCTTGCAGTACACAAAGCAAGACAAAGCCGTAGAGCATGTCTATTAATAAACATGATAAATCCATACCTTTATGAGTAAAAGTTGCGTGTCTCTGCCACAGAGACAGCCCTTTGTTGAGACAGTGATTTATCGCTATTAAAATTGTGTGATTAGCCAAGCTTGCAAAGCAGACCCAGAAAATCTCACGGCTGCCTACTCACATGATGAGTTTCACCAGGCACGGAAATGCAGGAACATTTTATCAAGCCAAAACTTCAGAGGAAAACGTTTCATTCCAAGGTCAGTTCCTGATGATGCGGCTGTGGATTTTCAGTTGCAAAAATTACTACATGATTTATAATGAAGTTTACATTTTAAATGCTAAAAGATTCAAACACATCCCCCCCCCAAAATAAGAAAGTCAGAAGAAATGCTGTGATAAAGCCAAATTATATGGCGTCAATCAGCCATCTGGTGTGCCCTGAAGTTTGTAACGATCAAGGTGAAAACTTTGGTAGGCTGTAAAAATAGAGAATTACAACATCCAATCTCCCTGCAGTAAATACTTGAAGCATAGTCAACATGAGATAATATACACTGGAATTACCACCAGGTTCAGTTGTATTGTGAAAAATCTGAACACCTGAAAGCTGAGATAAGACATTCAGTCATTATTATTTGTGGATGGATCAAGCAGGGCTCTGTAGTGTAGATCTGAGGGGATTTGGAAAGGAAGGGAGAGTCCCCTATGTTAGTGTGAAAACTGTCCTGCTCCAGACAACCCCCAGAGTCCCAGAGTGTGCCATGCACCTTACGTACACAAGGAAATGACATTTCCATGGGAGTAGGTCCTTCATGTGACCACCCACCCTTTGCTGGCTCATTTCATTTATCTCAGAGATCTCAGTGACAGATGAATATGAGCCCATCGAACTCTACATTCATTAAAATTCAGTGAAATCTCTTTGGGTGGCTGCCTTCACGCTCCCATTTTCAAAGGTAATGTTTTCTTTGCTTTTCCTCCTCAAGGATATTTTCCTTGCTACCTGTGCCAACTCAGAAGCAGATGTGCAATTTTTTTATGAAGAGCTCAATTTTGAAATGGTTGCTTTTGCTGCCTCTCCTAACCAGGGCTGAGCTCATCATTACAGTTCCTTCTTCTGAGGTGGTCACTGAGGCGATTTGGCCTTGGAGGAGTGAGGCCGCTCAGGCTCCAGGGGAAGGAATCAGGGCTTGTTGGTTCATAATGAGCAACTCAGGCTTTCCTCTTCTCCATTACACCTATAGAGGAGCAGGGAGGTATAGACTATGCAGTAATTGGCCATATACATGACCAGACAAGGAGTTGAGGAGAGCTTTTTGTGCAAATATGCAGCTATTTTTCATTTTCCTCTCCCATGGATGCTTTTTTGACACAGCACGTTCTTTCTCTAAGAATATCTGAGAAATGCAAATGGGAATCTGTATGCTGATTACGTGAAGATCATCGAGATGCACTGAACGGGTGATACAGTGGCTCTTGGAAAAAGATAATGATGGATCTGCGAGCCTGCATACATTTGACATACTCCAAGTCTTGGGGGCAAGGTCAGCAGGTGTGGGCTGGGTCAGATTTCATGAACAGAACTGATTAAATCCTGCCAGGCAGCTGCCAGCCAGAACCCTGCAAGAGGATGCTCTTTGTGCCAACTTCCCTGCTTGGAAGCAGATTGCGAAGCTTGAATCTGAACCCACAGCTCTGCAATGCCCATTTCATGGGGTTTGGCTCCAGCCGCTGGTAGAGGTTGTTGTCACAGGGTGCTGGGGTCACCATGTGCACTGTCACCCGAAAAACAACAGACTGTCGCTAGTGCAGCCCATGGTATTGCAAAGGCTGGCAGCCCATGGCTCCAGTATCCAAAATCTTTTGGTGGGAGCCTCATCTGCTGCTGGTGAAGGTAGAAATCAAGGTTGAGGGGACTGTGCTGTCTGTTTGTCCCTCTCAAGTATACCAGCATCAGCCAAATTGAAGAGCAGGAAGGAGACCTCTGAGGTGTTAAAGAATTTGGGTCTTAAGCAGAGCTGAGTGACCCAGATTACTGCATCAGGAGGGACCACAGCAGGAGGCCAGCAATTATCTGCTCAATTTGTGTCAGATGCAAGCAAATGAGGACGGGCTGTGGGCCAGACAAGGAGCTCCTCACAGCTGGTACAGCTGCCCCAGCCCAACCTGCTGGAGGTTAAAGGATGGGAGGAGCTGAGGGTTACCACAGTGCAGAGCTTGCATTGGGCCTGCTGCTTGCTGGTGAGTTCTGTGCCAATGTGCTGCTCAGTGTGCAGCAAGGTAATCCCAAAGCTCTTTGCTCTGAGTAACAACTGAGGAAGGATGCTGTGCTGAAAGCAAGCAAGCAGCAATTGCTGTTTGATCAGTGCAATGCCCCAGCCTCTTGTCCCTGCTGTATGCTTTGGTTTTGTTGTTTTTTATCTTGATAAATTGGGCTGAGGCCATCAAGCAGGGCAGTCTTTGGCATTCTGCTCTCATAATTTCTGTTGTGCTCCTTGGCATGTCCAGTGCTTTCCTCTTCACAGCTTTCAAGGCACATAGCGCTAAGAAGTTGAGTCTTACCCCAGGATGTGTTGAGAGAGACAGGAGCCTCTCAATTTCTGTCAGCGTGGAAGAGCATCCTCAGAGTGCAGCATCCTGGGAACTTAGCACCACAGAGCCAGGCACTGCTTGGAAAGCCTGCAAGATGTTAGATTAAAGGCAGATGCTCCAGGAACATAGTGAGAGGTGAATGATTATATTACTACTTCAAAAGAAGCTGATTCTGTAACCAATTAACTTCAGGTGAGAATTTTTTTTTATTTTTCTTTTTTTAATGCACTCATGAAAGAGTTACACTGCAAAGGCCCTGAAAATACATCCAGGGTCCACAAGCTGGCAGAGAGAAAGGATGCCCAAGGAGGGGTTTGGTGGTGAATAGTTTATCACCACCACTGCACAGAAATGCAGCAGGGCACTGCGCTGCAGCACAAGAAAAGCTTTTGCTCAGCCCCATCCCTGTCTGCTGTGAGGTTGTATTTAGTGGCAGATCCCCAGCTCCATGGCCAGCAAGCAGCACAGTGAACACTAGCAGGAAAGCAAAGGTGATTTAGCTGTTTTCTAGTGAGTAGCATTGATTTGGAGACAGAAAATCCCCCCTGAAATCCAGCAATTATGCAGTGTGTGGGCCAGGGAGGGAGTCTGCTGCACAGCAGTGAAAGCCCAGAGCAAAGCAGTCTCTGAGCGGCTCCATGCAGCCTTGCATGCTACCCTCCCTGCAGAATAACAGCACAGGCAGCCCCCCAACCAAAAACCTTAATGATGGGGCTGGTGTTTTAATGGTCCCCTGCACAGCCATTAGTCCTTAAAGAGGATTTACAATACAGCCAGCTGTTATGAAGATGTTTTATTGATACAATAAATACAGAGAAAGAAATGGTGGCTTTTAGTCTTCTGGTTGCTTGTGCTTTCCTGCCTCATAATTTATAATCCTTTGTGTCAGACTCTATAATCTATCCCAGTGAATGTGCCAAGGTGTCCCCTGGTTCCCTCCACTTGGCCAGGCCAAAACCACCCTTAGGTTCTTCCCTTCCATCTGCTTCCCGGGTCTCCTGCTTCTGGGTGGGTGGCTGAGGAACAAGGGAGGCTTGTGAGAGCAGAAGGGCTGCAATGGCAACCGTGAAATGGATGAAAGCGGTGAAGTCTCGCTCAGCGATCTGTTAGACAGGAGTCAGAGGGAGCACAAGAAATGCTGTGGTAACAGGCGGAGATGATCTTCGCCCAAGTGCCTTTAGAGAGGGCACGTGCAACAGCTTAGACTCACGTCTTCTTGCTTCATTCTGCTTTGAGGGTGAGGTCTTGGTCTCTCCACTGCGTTTACCCACAGGGCACAAGAAGACGCCTCGCTGCACAGGGATGTACCCAGGCACAGGGTATGGATGTACCCAGGCATGCTGCTGCTGCTATTAAGTGATAATAAGGGCACTAAGAGTGACACAGCAGCATAAGGTCTTTTCTCCCTCCCCAGCCTCTGCGGCCATCATTTGCCACCTCAGCCAGAAAGCTTGGCCCAGGGTGTTCTTCAATGTGTGATGGGAATCAGAGGGAGGGTCTGGAGTTGTTCCCCTTCCCTCCAGGGCATACAGCAGAGACCACAGGACTGGGATCACTGTGGAGGGTCAGTGCCAAGCCTGCAGCTTGGAGCAGCACTGGAGAACTTCACAAATGGCCCATGGACACTGTGCAGATGAGGGGAAGCTAAAAGCAGAAGCAGAGCTGCAGAAAAATATCTGCTGTGTCTGCCCACTGAGGTGTGAGCCATTAGAATTACACAGGATGTTATTTTCCCTCTTGCAAGTTATGCCTGAAATCTTGTCTCATAGATGAGCTTGTTTTTATTAGAGGGAACTTGCCTTTCCTGGGTTATAAATCTGAATGGGAATGCTAATTTTATTGCCCCACATCTAGAGGATAGCAGGAGCACAAACATTACCGTCCAGATAGCACAGACACGACATCTGAATGTGTTCCTGAGGAATCTCAAGCAGGACATGAGTGCTGTCTCTGCCCTCCCTCCCTGGGTGCTGCTTTAGAGCTGATAGAGATGAACAAGACCTGCCTGGCAGAGCTCACAGCATAAGTCAGAGTTAAGTGGCGATGAAGAATCGGTAGTCTTGAGTGGTGTGATCTCATAGTTTAGGTATTATTTTGGAAATTCCTATGGCACTTGCTTAGGGTCCAGGTTATGGCAGTAGGGCAGGTTGTCTCTCATATTCCTCTCTGCTGTAGCAGAATCAGCTGTAGCTACAGCAACTCCTGTATTTGGGCTCAGTGATGTACATGAACCTGCACTCAGCACCATCTTGCTGAGGGGAACGAGCCCAGCAAGGCTCTGGAGGAGGCTGGGGCTGTTAACTGCCTCGTGACCTTCTGACAGGTTGTTTCCTCATGCAGAAATCAAGTTGCTCATCTCCTGAATTATTTCTCTGGAACACTTTCTTTGGTGCAGAGCTCTGGTGGAGAGGCTTTGGCTATATAAGCCAACAAAAAAATCACACAATGTCAGGGCACTGAAAATAGCAGCGACTTGCACAGAAAGCTCTTGGAGGTGCCTTGCCTGCTTTACTGGGAGAAGTGATTTTAAATGTAGTAGATTACTTTGTCCCCTGTGCTCAGATTACAGCTGAGTCTACACTAGAAACTCTTCCTGGGAAAGCAGCAAGAGTTAAGAGTTTACATTATGTTGGCCAACGCTGCTTTGCTGGTGAAAGAAATTTTATGCTGGCATAGCTGCATTCACATGACTCTTGCTGGCATTAGAAACGCCATGAAAAAATGGTATCCCTAAGGAGTGCTGGCAAAACTTTTATCTATAACTCAGTCCTGGAGATAATTTGTGACTTTAACTAGAGCCAGTGTATTTTTGCTGGTGCAGCTTATATAATTTCTTTGAATAAACTAAGCCTTCATTTTAGAGTTACCTTGGCAAAGCTTTTCGTTGCAGACAGGACCGACGTGTTGATTAAGAACAGATACGCACACAACGCAAGCGTTAGAAAGGTATTTTTGTGATGAACGGTGCAGACACTGATTAACTCTCCTCTGGCAAGTGTCGGAGCTGTGGAGTTTGCTGACCCTGCTCCTGGCAGGTGCCTCAGCAGATGCCGCAGATCAAAGGAAGGAGCAGAGCTGTTCAGTGGCTTTCATTACCGACCACGGCACACAGCAAAGTGCTGCGTCGGCCCATATGGGAAGTGGCTCAGCCATTAAACAGGGTACAGATCTGTAGTTGTTCGGTCTCTTGGTAATTATGTCCAAGGCTGGGTTACAGAAATATCTTGTTGAAGTGACATTGGTTCTTTTGATATTAACTTGGGGAAAATAAAATATAAATGTAATCACCACAGACATGAGGTGAGACAGAAGTGGCTTTGAGTGAAGGCTTGGTGTTGTTGAACTCTAAAAGCAGCCTGAGGAATATGGATATAAGGTAGGGGCTGGGTCCACGTTTGTGAATCACAGAATCACAGACTATCAGGAGTTGGAAGGGACCTGGAAAGCTCCCCCAGTCCAATCCCTGCCAGAGCAGGATCACCAGAGCAGTCACACAGGAACACGGCCAGGGCTTTGGGTGTCTCCAGACAAGGAGACTCCACAACCTCTCTGGGCAGCCTGGGCCATGCTCTGGCACCCTCACACTGACAAAGTTTGTCCTCATCTTCAGGTTGAACCTCCTATGCTCCAGCTTGGGACCATTGCCCCTTGTCCTGTCACTGGCTATTGTGAAGGCCTGACCCTACCCAACCAGCTCAGGGAAAATTTTCCTATGGTTTCTAATGAGATGAAGGTGTCTGAGATGTTATCACCAAGACATCTGCTGCATTGTATGTGCCCGTGTTTCTCTTTGCTAAGTATGTCTTGCATGCAGATCCGTGGCAGCTCATACACAGACTCATTTGGTTGTGAAAGACCTTTAAAGATGATCAACTTCAGCCATAACCTGTCCACTACTGAACCCTGTCTCTAAGCACCTGGGGTGCCTGGCTGGCACATGTGTGCTCGCCATCGTCCCCTGTTCCCAGCAGGCTCTGGAGGCACAGCGTGGTCGTGTGGGAAAGCCTGGATAAGCAAACTAAAGGTAAAATCTGTCCATCTGGTGATTCAAGGGAGTTCAGCTACAAACTGGCAAGATGTGGTGCTGCAGTGAGGTTGTAGTTAGCTGGGGTATGCATCACTCAGCTGCTCTAAAGGTTTTATTTTCTTTTTGGCATTATAATAGGACACACTGGATGCCTGTTTCAAAGCTGTTTTCACCGCCTGAATTCACAGTGAGATGGGTCCTCTTCTTCCCACAAATACACCCCTTAAATTTCGGAGATACGCATTGATCCAAGGGATGTTGGCCAGTCCAGCTGCCAGACCTCAGCTGGCCTTATAAGGCGCTGCTTTTCTTGCTTTAAAGACCTGCACAGAGGTCCTATGTGCTGAACTCAGCCAGGAGAGAACGGTCTGAATGCCCCAGAGATCCATCTACCACTAGGATTATACAACTCACCCCAGAAACCCAGGAAAAATTATGTACACTTCCATTTAGAGCCTATTTTGTATCTTCTTGTCCAGAGGCATGCCTCAGCCGCCTCCTTCCCCATCTGCACTTCAAGTGTCTCAGAATGCAAAAGTGTGTGGAGCAGGATCTTCCTTCCAAGACAGTCCTGAAAGCCAGCTTAAATCATGGTCCTTGCATGAAAAATGAGTCACTAGGAACCACAACATACTCTGCCTTCTTTGAGTAGTTTTAAGCCAAGTTTTCATAGTAGTTGGTTGGTTTTTTTTTTCCTTAACTTAAACCAGAGAATTGTTATGCACTTGTTAAAATAATTTCCCTTTAAAAGGCTGGTTTTCCTCATCCCTACACTTTAAATAAGATATGTTTGAGAGGAGAGGGTTGGATCTTGCTGGATCTACCAGGCAGAATTAGGATGGAAAAGTCAATCAACTCCTCCAGGCTCGTGGGCAGGGAGACTTGTGGTCAACAGGTCCCATCTCCTGCTCCTGTGCTAGCCACTGGGCCACATCATCTGTGTATCCGAAACGTCTGCTCGGGGGTGGATGCTTCTCCAAGTTCAGCCGTCTGTTCTTCAGCCCTTGTTGGCATAGAAACATCCTTTCCAATTAACCTTCTACAAAACATACACATACAGAAATATTCTGCAAACAAACGTTCTTCTCTTTTCTTTCTGTCTTTCTTTTCCTTTTTTCTTTTTGGCCTGTGAGAATGAGTCAGGAGAAGCGTGTGTCTGGGTCTTTTTAATTTTGGAGCGTTTCAGGCTCTCTGCAGACTGGTGCCAGGCTGTGTAGCTGCTCCCTACCGATAGTAACAGGCAGATGAAATACTAAGCAACCAAATTTCCACTCTCATTCAGCCCTGTCCTTCACATATTTTATACAAAATAATGAGAGCTGGGCCTAATAAAGATGCAAATTTCTGGAAGTAGAAAACAATCAATCAAGGATTAGCAAGCGCAGGCCTTCTGAAAGGTTAGGACAGATTCCTTACAGAGGTACCTGAATTGCTGCCAAATGCCCCATCCTATTGGGTGTACCTGTCACTGCCCATCAGTGCACGCTCTTGATGGGCTCATACCTCCTTTGCTGAAGGTGGAGCCATCCTGGGCCAGCCTCATCCCTTGATGAAACTGCTGGATTGTCCGGAAGGTACTGCCCTGCCTGCCCACCTCCTCCTCTCCTCCTGCCTGCATCCAACCCCTCGGCAAGGCCCATCCCAAAGGAGTGACAGGGGAAGAGAGGGAGTATGATCCTCCCCAATGTACTGATGGACAGGAAAGGTGCTCAACTCCTGAGGCTTGGCCTCAAACCTGTCAAGGGAAGGGATCCTACTGATAAGCAAAGCTGCAGCTTTGCTGGGGGAAGGGAGCAGATGAACGCTTCAGCCTTCATCCCATCATCACGCAGACTTGTTTGTTCCTGTATTGCATTAGCTGCACAGCTCCTCTTTCAGATGAAGGTCGTTCCTGCTCCTGGGATGGATGTGGACACAAGAAATGTCTTCAAGATTCACAAAAGGTTGAACCAGCAGAGCTAAAGTCTAAACCAAGTTTTCCTAGGTTGTTCCTAGGATAACAACAACTTAACTGTGCAGTATCCAGCTTTGGCTTAAAGAAAGGAAATAGTAAGACGAGACTTGCTAGCAGATACAGAAAACAACTACACTCTACTTTTGTTCCTGTGAAGGTTCAGGGAGGCTTGTGGTATGCCTAAAAGGTGGAACAGCAGAAAAGGTCAGTGAAGAACATGCCTGCAGCACGAAGGCTGAAGAAGTGTACAATGAATTTCATTTCAATACATTGTTTTTTAGCTGGTATAGAGTATAAAAAAATATATGCATCAAATGTGGCCAGTTACAGACTCTGAGAAAACATGGTGCACACTGCTCTTTGTGTCTCTGCCCAATTAACCAGTAGAAGATAGGATTTGTGATGGCTTGTTTGGCATCGGAGTCTTGAAATACCATCTAGGTGATGTCTAGATGCAATATGTGAAGTGAGTGACAGGCATTTTTAACCCAAATACCTGCAGACAGAGTGCTGACTGTCTGTAGTGCCCACGGAGGGGTGTGAAATTACAGCCCATCAAGGAGGTACGATGACATTCCAGCATGCTGCCATTTTCATTACAGTCTTTGTCAAAAAGATGGATACAGGTGCTGTGTACTGTTCTTGGTATTAAAATAAGAAAGAGATCTTTCTCTTTTTTCATCTCCTGTTCTCATCTTAGCCTTAGCTATCAGAGTGAGCCATCATTCAGACAGAAGTGCTGATAGATCTTCATTTTCTCTGTATGCTTTCACTCAGCTTTGTGACAAAGATTACTAGACTAGAAAATAGTGTGCCATTAATCCATTCCACTGGCAATATTAGGACTAAAATGGAACAGGGGAAATGGCACAAGATGTGCCCTTCCAATGAAGATAGCAGCTTTAGGGAATGAAACAACTCAAAATGAAGGAAAGTTCAGCTAGGAGGTAAAATCCAGGCAATCCATACCATGCTGTGTTTACCTGGAGCCTTTCCCCCAGGGACCTTCTATGCCATTTTTAACAAGGCTATCTGTGTTTCCTTACTTCCATGTCTTTCGGGGTATCATAGGACAAGAAAGCACGGCATGAAAGTGTGGCATCACAGGAAGCCTTGCAGCTCAAGTGAGGTGCTACAACAACCCGGTATGTTTAGAGCACGTGGATGAAGCTACATTGCGGTGCCCTTGGCAAACATCACGTCCATCTGCCTTCATGCCTCCTCCA
>NW_010163162.1:47400-47933 GCF_000695765.1 Mesitornis unicolor | reverse complement strand
GCATGATGTCAGCAGGCTGCCTAGGACTGACTGTCAGCAAGGGCTGGGACAAGGCTCAGGCAGGGCAGGACACGTCAAGTGTCAGCACAGCCTTTCCCTGCAAAGACTGCAGCAAAGGGTCTTAGAGCTATAGAATGTCATTCTGCTGTTACCAACCTGTCACATTAGCTTCCTGATGGTTCCCAGTTCTTGGTTTTCTGATCTCACAGGTCATTTTTCCTAAATAATTCCTTTAAATACATAAAATGCTTACTCTAATAACTAGGAGGACTGTAGACTTTTGAAGAAGAGCATTTTTTAAGCCTTGGGACTTATTTCAAAACATATGTGATCCAGGAGATCTTAGGTCCTCCTAAGATCCAGAAGGTGTTAAGGTATGGACTCTAAACCCTTAAACACTGAAAGACTCACTTCCTTTGGAAGGTCTTTTTGCCCATTCAGTCAGTCACACTGCAGTATCTCTGTCTCTCCCTTGCTTCTTTAATAAACAGTAATAAGCGAATAATGTTGCTGTCAAATAATAGATCATTATG
>NW_010163162.1:22944-47388 GCF_000695765.1 Mesitornis unicolor | reverse complement strand
TAGGGAAAAAACAACCTTTGTGACAGACAATGAGTAATGCCATTGCATTGCAATATACAATGCCTGAGCTAAAGATAAGAGTGCCTGAGAAATTAACGTGTGGGCAGCCCTCAGCTACAGCATCAGATCCAAATGCAGCTCAGGTGTTGTTCTGTGACCAGGTAAAGTTCTTCAGCCCTGGAGACCAAAAGGCCTCCAGCCCTGGGGACAACAGCTGCTGGTCCTGCTCCCCTGCTTCTTTCTGCTTTGTGCTGCCTCCTTGGCTGGTACCAGTCCACAGAGTTCAGTGGGAACATACAAGGAAAATTGAACAAGACTTTCCTTTGATTTGCTTATCTGGCCATGTCCTTTGCTATCTGCTGGACCATAAATAGTGGGCAATTTAAGACTTGTATTGTCTTTTGCCACAGGATGAGGTGCTCCCTAGCTGCCCTTGAACTGCGGCATTGCCCACCCTGTCTCTACCCAACACCATCCCTGGCCTTGTCCTGTTGGCATTCAAAGTGCTGCTGAGTGGGGTCTGCTGCCGCTATGCCTGTCGGGAGGAAAGGAGATGCACTGGTGTCCTTAACCCATTCCCTTTCTGGGTCACTGGAAACTGCCTCAGGAGCTGGGGTGACATCCAGAGCTGCAAACTGGGCAACAAGCTCTCTAACCCAGATACTTCATGCAAAAGCTGAGTTGACTGGCTCAAGTCTGGGCATCTGTCGTGTCCATCTTCCTCTTGCCGCTCCATTTCCTTGCACCACAGGAGAACCAGGGGTGTTCAAATGTACAAGGGATTTTTTTGCAAAAGCTGCACAGCCAAAGTCTTGGTGCTTTTTTCTATACAAGATAGGCAGGCCAGCCTAGAAACATGGGGGCAGTGCAAAGTTTGTGTATTTTCCTATTTCTAGCCCTCTTTATACCAAAATCCAGCCCACCACATGAGCTGACAGACACCTTTCTCATTTGCAGATCCTTCCTCCCAAGGTCAGTCTCTATATACTCATAGGCATGGCTGTTTCCTTCCCTTCCTGCGTCTACCTTAATGCATTTTGGCACTTCACTCACTGGAGTCCAATTCTGAAATCCATACATTTCTTTCTATCAATGACCTTCGTTTCAACCCCTAGGATGTTGCAGTCTCAGAGAAACAAGTTGGAGCTTCGGCCTTTATTTTAATGGACATAAACTCTAGCAAATTTCGAAACTTTGCTTTTTTAAAACACAGGATGATAAGAAAGGTTGTTAATGGAGACGTACCCTCATACCTTGCTTACACAAAATCACCCATTATGATCCATTAGTATGTTACCAGAGTGAGGACGGAAGAACTTGATCTCATGTCACTTCTCATTTCCAGGCTAACCTATAAGCTTCTCTAGAGATAATTTTGTAAACATACATGACAGACTGCTGAGAATGTATATTCATTGCTTGAATCAGTACATCCGGCAAGCAGACCCAAGCAGAGAGCAGGGAAAGGCTCGCAGGTTATGCTGTTGAAAGCCTTGTGGGATTTCTCCGAGCTCAATGCATTTTGTCATGTAATTGGTATGCTGGTAGTAGATCTGTTATAAAGAAATGAGCTTAAACACTTTCAGGCATACTTTCTGTATGTAAATCTTTGCCAGTAATTATCACATGTAACTGCGGAGTTTTGCTAGTGATCGAATGAAATAAATGATCCTGTTTATTTCTTCCACTCTGTCCATTATAATGTTTTGGTCTCAAAATCCAATTACAGACAGTTTGGCTCTGTGTTAAGTTTTGCTTCCAACCTCTTTTGCAGGTCCATTCTCAGAACTGTATTTCAGTGATCTGTTGACAGCGCTGCAGTTTCTTCTGGACCACTAATTTATAGGCGAGGAAACAAATGGCTCTTGCAGACAGTAGGAGCAGAAGAGTAAGCAAATCAAAAAAGCAGCTGGTAAGTAAAGCCACTTACTGTGATTCAGGTTCTTAAAGAGAGTAAGTTCACTGCATTGAGCAATTCCAGTATGTTATGAGAAGCATCCATCCTGAGCAAAAGGTGGGCAATGCACGGTAATGACACCTGATTGAAATTCAGAGGGAAACAGTAGTGCAGGCTTTTACAGCAAACGCTGAGTATGACTGGAGACCGAACCCAAATTATTTTGATGACTAACAACCTGGCTGAAACAAGCAGAGCGTGTTTGGATTCTCATGATCAAGGCTATTTTTTGCCCTTAAGTGAGGAGCTGAAGTGAAGATCCCCCATGAAATCTCGCATCCAAGTACCCCTACTGCTTGTGAACAGCCTGATGGTTGAGTAGCCAGGGAGCGAGACCGCGAAGGTGAGCTACCAAAATATTGCCTAAGAGCAAGCCCTACCCCCTCTCCTCTCCTTCTGTGCTAAAGAAATGCTGGAGAGAAGCAACAGTGAAATACAGGTCTTGGTAGGAAAGCAAATGTTAGCAGTAGAGAAAGAAGAGGGGAAACGATGGAGAAATGCAGGCGGTGGAAAATCCTAGAGGGCAGAAGTAGTAGAGGAGAGCATGAGGAGAGACTGGTTCTGGGGTATAACTGGAGAGTTATATATATAAGTATATATACCATATATATATATATATATATATGGTATAACATCCTTAATAAGGCAGAGGCACACAGAATTTTTATCCAAACAGAAAAAAGGTGGGATAGCTACAGCTCTTTCACTCTTCTAATGAAGATATATGAAGATAATGAAGGATATAGCAGTCATTTCCTCACTGCTGCTCCATGCCTCGCCACTCTTAAAACCACCCTCAAAATAAAGGCTGTCAGTTAGGAAGGCACTTGGTGCAATACTTGGACCAGACTCACTTTGTTTTAAAAAAGGTTGATGCCAATTTTTGCTGCACTTCTATAAGACAGTGAGGGGGAAAATTACGAGAGGCTTGAAGAAACAACACACCTGCAAAGTGGAGGGATGAAAGAGTTTTTCCTTCTTTCTAGTCCCCTCTCAGCTGCGGCAGCACTGCACAAATGCACACACAAGCTGAGATTATTCCATCAGCAGTAGCACTGAACCACCTTGTCCTTGAGGTGTGTTTCCATGTACCCCGCCTATGTGGTGTGGAATAAGAGAGGTGCAGGTGGTACAGGTGACAGCTGGATTGCTAGGAAGACCCTTGCATCCTAGTAAGTCCCTGGAGACTGCAGGAAGGCAGTGGGGAGCTAGGCTATTAATGCAGAGTCTCACTTGCAGAGACCCCTTTGAAGATGATGGACTGGTAACCAAGTCTTACAAGTTGTATTCTGCCTTAGAAGGAGGGAGAGATATTTTCTGGCAGCCTGCATATTTCAGCTGGGTGGTTCATAGAGTCATAGAATCATTGAATCATTGAATGGTTTGGGTTGGAAGGGACCTTAAAGATCATCCAGTCCAACCCCCCATGGGCAGGGACACCTCCACCCACCCAGGCTGCTCCAAGCCCTGTCCAACCTGGCCTTGGGTGCTGCCAGGGAGGGGGCACCCACAGCTTGTCTGGGCAACCTGGGCCAGTGTCTCCCCACCCTCACAGTAAAGAATTTCTTCCTAATATGCAGTCTAAATCTCCCCTCTTCCAGTTTAAAACCATTCCCCCTCATTCTAGTGCTACTTGCCCTTGTAAAAAGTCCCTCCCCAGCTTTCCTGTAGGACCCCTTCAGGAACTGGAAGGCCGCAATAAGGTCCCCCCGGAGCCTTCTCTTCTCCAGGCTGAACAGCCCCAACTCTCTCAGCTGATCCTCATAGAGGAGGTGCTCCAGCCCCTGATCATCTTCATGGCCTCCTCTGGACCCACTCCAACAGCTCCATGTCCTTCCTATGTTGGGTGCCCCATGTTCTCCTGCACCTCATCAGCTGCCCTGGATCAGGCAGCCTTGTCTGGCTCTGTCTTGCTCCCTTGTTCCATTGTGGCAGCAGCTGCTTTCTCTCCAGGTATAATTTCAACCTCTGTATCCACTGATGGTCAGCTCTGTGCTTTGATCTGTCACCTGCTCATGGCAAGGATTTCCATCATGGCAGTCCTTGCAGCAGGGATACAGCTGCCTCATTTCTTGAGCAGCCCTGATACCCCAGGTAGGTGTTACCTTAGCGGTGTGTTTGGTGGTGGCTTGCATGGCCTTGCATTGATGGACTTTCCCTGCTTGAGTTGGCTGTAGCTCAGACCTCTCAGAGGTTATTGATTTTTTTTTTCCCATTCTCTTTTTTTTTCCTCAAGTTCTCCCAAGACAGGGGATGATTTAAACATTGTTTTTAAAGGCACAATTTTAAAATGGCATTGAAGGGTCTGTTCTCTTGGCAGGGAGGGGAGAACTTGTTTATGGCTTCTGCAGAGAAAAAATACTGGTGTGCTGATCTTTCAAGATCACTTCCTTCACCACAACAGTTGCCACTCCACACTGACTGCCTTGAATGCAAAGTGTTGCTTTTCACTAGTGTGGACGAAACCTGGAGTCCTTGGAGGTCTGAGGTAAAGCTGTAGGATATGGTGCAACATTAAATCTATTTTGATGTTATTACTTAACCAGTTCCTGTGCAGCTACATTTCCTTGAGCATTTTAGTAGCAAATTCATCAAAAGTTTGGAGAATTTTGAGGGATCTCAATGGTTTGTTTCTGCAAACAGTGATGGATAAAATGCTTTAAAGCCCGATTAGCTCCCACTGAAGCAAATTCCATTGAGATTGGATCACGGTTTATCCATCCATCCCAAAAACCCTTCTAATAAATGTGAGTCTGTCCACTGTGGTGATCTTGTGCATGTATGTCTGTTAATAAAAAATCAAGCATTCAACTTACCCATACAAGCTACTTCCACCATGTTTTAGCATTTCAGAGATGGCCACCAAGGTGTGTTTTACAGCTGTGATGGTAATTTCTTCAGCCCAAACTGTGTGCCATACCCAACACTCAGTGCTAGCCACATGATCCTGCAGAAGAGAAGGAGAGTACTGCTTGCAGATATCTTGAAAGTGTTGAATTATTGCAGGATTTAATGTTCAGTAGATGAAATTACCCTTTCAAGTGACCTCAAATGTAATAAAGAATCAAGAGTAGTCAGCACAATGGTTTTATTGCGGAAAATCACAAAATGATGTACTGTAGCAGCATAAACTTGTCATAAATTACCTTGAGTAATGAACCCTGAAACAATACAAATCTGTGTATTTCTGGGGAAGGATGCCTGTGGTGGGTAAAATACATACATAGATCCTGTAAGAAAATTGTAGGTGTGATTTAGTTGGATTTGTTATTTCCTACTGAGACTCAATCATACTGGGTTGACTGCAGTGATGTCTGTGGCAAAATTCCCATACATATCAGTGAGTGTAGATTATCATTGTTGTAAATTAGTGGAAATGACCTGTCCATGCCAAAAGGTACCATCAGGTATTACAATTACCTGCATTTTTTTGGTTCATGTTTTCTGCATCCCCTACATTTTGGGATTTGGTTCTGATTCGGTCATTTAGATGCCACTTTGTTGTCTGAAATCCTGCTGTTTCTCCAGGAAATATATAGGGCTGGGGCCACAGCTGATATAAATGTATGCAGTTCCATCACTTCAGTGGAGCTATGCTGATTTATATCACAGTGAGGAGAGAGATTCATCAGTGTAACTGCTTCATATTAACTGGTATGAGGGAGGATAAAATGCACAGTGACTTTAACTTCACTATGAATCACTGTTTTCAGGCAGTAGGGCTTCTCACTGAGAGATGCATTCTGCATTAGGAGTACATTTGGACATTTTTTTAGGACCCTTGTTGGCCAGGTCAGGCTATCCCTTGTCTGAGGGGATTTAATCCCTTTTCAACCCTTCGGATGCTGCAGCTGCAGAGGGGTTCATTGGGTGCATATTTACACTCATGGCCTGGCCCAACTGTGTGAGTGTTTGAATGAGTGTACTGCAATGCCAAATAGGCTGTGATAGAGGGAAGAGGGGGGAAATATAACATGCTATTTGCACCTTAAATAGAGCTACATGTATGTAGAGAGTTCACTGCTGATCAGGAAGGACAGAGAGCTGAAAAAGAGAGATGCTCTTATCAGCCAGCATCTTGCTGTTGTGCATGAGGGTTCAGAAGGGCACGTGAGGACACCTCTGCAGGCTGTAACCCCGTGTCTTACTCCTCATCTCCAGCTGTGCCATACATGCACCAAACTCAAAGCAACCCCTGTATCATCCCCCTCTACTCTGCCCTAGTGTGACCACATCTGGAATATTGTGTCCAGTTCTGGGCCCTCAGTTCAAGAAGGACAGGAACTGCTTGAAAGAGCCCAGCAGGGCCACAAAGATGATGGAGGGAGTGGAGCATCTCCTGCTGAGGAGCGGCTGAGGGAGCTGGGGCTCTTGAGCTTGGAGCAGAGGAGACTGAGGGGTGCCCTCATTCATGGGGATCAATTTGGAAAGGGCGAGTGTCAGGAGGAAGGAGCCAGGCTCTGCTGTGTGATGTCCAATGCCAGGACAAGGGGCAATGGTCCCAAGCTGGAGCATAGGAGGTTCAACCTGAAGATGAGGACAAACTCTGTCAGTGTGAGGGTGGCAGAGCATGGCCCAGGCTGCCCAGAGAGGTTGTGGAGTCTCCTTCTTTGGAGACACCCAAAGCCCTGGCCGTGTTCCTGTGTGAGTGCTCTGGTGATCCTGCTCTGGCAGGGGTTGGACTGGGGGAGCTTTTGAGGTCCCTTCCAACTCCTCATATTCTGTGATTCTGTGATCATTAAGAGAAATTCTCAGCACATGCAGGAGCTGCAGTGCATTGGATGTCTGGTCTGGAAAGGCCTGCAGGTCACTTCCTCTCCGTGCCACCACTCACCACAGGCTGAGGGGGCTTCCTGCCAGTGCTTTGGAATTGAAGTTGTGTAGAAGCCCAGCTGTAATGTGCCACAGCAGGGCTGGGGCAACTGAAGCCCTCATCAGGGTCCTGGGTGCTGTCACTTAAATATACATAAAATGCACTGAGAGGCTTCAGAGGAAATATTTACTTTCCTGTGCCATGGTTGTATAAACTTGACGTAGGTCATGGGTCGCATGAAGCGCCGGGTGTGCATGGTTTAAGTCCCTGTGTGACTCCTGCTCTTACCATTGCCTGCTGGGAAAGTGCTGCTGAGTATTTTTGTAGAACTGATAGGACATACAGCCATCTCTCAGCTCTTTCAGTTGGTGTGCTATGAAACACAGAAGGTTGGCTCTTGAATGCGTTAACTGAAATGAGAATGATCTTGAATGCAAATACATTGTAATTGATATATTATTTTTATTTGTAAAAGATAAAGAAGTGAGTCTGAACCAACACATCAGATTTGAATTATCTCGCAGCCGGGTGGATTTGATCCAGTCTATTGAGGAGATTAAGTTCAGCATCAAGTCCAGCATTTTAATTGTTATTAAATATTTGTATAGCAACTGGAAGCCATGGTTCATAGCAAATTGCTAGCATGCTAGTGCTGCGTATCTGGAGGAAAATCCCTAGCTGGAAGAGGGCCATAATCGAACTAGGCGAGGTGGACAAAGGAAAAGGATGCATTGTCGAGGCAGATGGGAATGGAAGTGTGGAGGAAAGGAATCACTTGCCCAGGGTGACAGAGGAAGGTTGTGGCAGAGCCAGAGACAGAAATTGGATCTTAAGGACAGCAAGACTGCTCAGACTAAAATAGTCTCATTTTTTACTACAAAGTTAGCCAGTCATCCGAGCCATTTTCAACAGATGTGGTAAATTAACAGTTAATTAAGCTCTGGAACAGCTTATGAAGGGATGTGGTAAATTCTGTGCTCATTGCAGTCTCTGAGTTCAGGTTGGATTTCTTTCTCTTACACATGGTCTGCAGCATCCACAGATTCTGGGATTAAAGCTGGGTACTGCAGAGGTCTTTGTTACGCGAGAGTTTGAGCTGGATGACAGTGATGGTGCCTCATGGCCTCCAGATGTGAACCTGGGGGATCTTCTGAACCCTGAGTGGGACCCCAACCATGGGCTGCCTCAACTTCCATTTTAAAGATCTTTGGCTTCAGTTGCTAACAGTATTTTAAATAAATGGATATAAAGTCCCATGTTTTCAATTGTAAATCCCTGGAAAAGGAAAGAAAGCTGAAACTTCCTAAGATTTCATATCTTTTTAGAACCAGGCAAAAGAATGTAGAATGTATTCCTGTTTATATTCCCTGTGAAACACTTATTGTAAGTGACCATAAACAGACAGCAGAGTTTTGGGCTTACTTCATATTTGAACTTCACCTCATGACTCTGAGGATGAAGTGTGAGAGCAGAGAGGTTGGGACGTGGACCAGGTACATCACTGCTGCCTGTTTGCCAGAGCCATGAAAGGTATTCTTATCCATCTCTCTAATCCCCACGGCACATGATGAATTACTGACATTAATCTATCTGGCCATAACAGCCTCAGAGCTCAGAATTCATATGTTCATGCTACTGCCTTTTGTAAACATATATTTTAAATATGCATTGATCGGGTATGCACTGTTGTTATTCATCAAAATGTTCTCATCTCCCAACATTTAATAGCAATAATAAAGATTAATGCTAAGCTCCAATGCAGAAAAAGGCTGCACGACTATGTATTTATTTTGCAAGTTTAATTAAGGCTGTTTGTTACAATAAAAATTGTTATTGTCTTCCCAAGTGCAGCATGGCCAATATGAAATAGCTGGATTTTTCGCTGCAGCTATCTGAAATGGGACGGGGTTGAAATCAGTCAAAAGGAGACGATACCCTAGATGCATTTGTGTTTATATCTTTTTGAGCTGATGGATGATAAGAAAACACAGTTACTGCAGTTTTCTTTTGGTGGGGGTAAACAGGCAGCCTGAACTGCTTTGTTTCATCTCTTGCTCTATGAGAACCGCTATGGGGGACCATAGATAAATCACTTACCCTCTTAGGGCTTTGCTTACCCTTCAGGAATTTGTTGAATTGAATGCCATATCAAGGAAGGGGTTTTAAATGTTGTGTTATAAATGAAAGGGGGGGGGAAATTGTTTATGAATATATAGTAGTTAGTCCTTGACATTATCTGAAGCAGAAACCTGGTCTTATGATGGGCTGGAAGCTTCCAGGCAATGTCAATGCTTTTCTCTTTCCTCCAGCAGCACCGTGGTACAGAGTGACATTGGTCAACCTGAGTCTCTGTGTGAAGGGTGGACACAGAGGTGCTCGCTGTGACCGGGAGAGCCAACCCTTCTCTCTGAACCCAACCAAAATAACATGCTGGGCTTGATTGATGCATTAGAGGAGAAGGACAAAGCTTCCTTCTAGTGGAGATGTGCTTTCCTCCTTTCCCAACCAAAACTTCTTAAACCCCCAATGCAGGTCCCAGCTACTGGGTTGTCTAATGATTCTCCAAAACACCAGCACGGCAGTGAGGTGAGTGCCTATTGCCCTTCCACGTGTTCTTCTGCCCCTGTGCCAAACTGCCAGGTGTTTTCAAACAACTTGAGCACCCTCTCCCCATGCCCACCCCCATAAGATGACTCTGTCCAGTGCCCAGCCAGAGGCAGCCCATGAGAGCTCTTGTGCAGGACCTCAAGGCCCCTCACCCTCCCTGGCATTTTGGAGGCAGTGGTCTCTGCTTCTGAAGTTTCACAATAGAAAGAAATGGGTAAAAACCCTCACGTTTTCCATATGTCTCTGGCCTTTACCCTTGCAAGAAGCAGTGGCATATCCTGTTACTGCAAATAGGTTTCAAAGTAAGATGTATTTGATTTGCTTTATTTAAATCAATAGCTCTCAAATGTACTTTGGATTTGCCGTCTTGAAACACTCACTCGAAATCGGTGTGAGTATATTAGGTTGCAAAGAAGCAAGGACAGTCGCAATAAAGGACACCAGACACAACCTGCCACTTTTCCCTTTTTTTTATTGTGCAATGCAGTGTCTGCATCTCGCAGTCCTTTACCTTCCATCAGTGCTGCTAGCCGCCCCCTTCCCAGCTTGTTCAGATCTCCAATGCAAATTTGCTGCTACCTTGCAGAATAATAGGTTTGAAAATGTTTGTTTGGCTGGAACTGCTTTCTAAATGCAGTGTCCTTCTGGGCAAAGCTGTCCTCTGGCTCCTGAATATCCACAACTAGAAACATTTCAGCAGGTCTGGCTATATCCGCTGGCAGCCTGGCCTGGCCAGAGCCCCTGCCCAGCTCCACACCCCTGTTTCCCTTAAAACCAAAATGAAGCATCCCCAAACCCCATGGATGGTGCGTGGAAAACGCAGTACAGAAAACAGGCCCTTTCTCTCAGTTCAAGAAGGACAGGAACTGCTTGAAAGAGTCCAGCAGGGCCACAAAGATGATGGAGGGAGTGGAGCATCTCCTGCTGAGGAGCGGCTGAGGGAGCTGGGGCTCTTGAGCTTGGAGCAGAGGAGACTGAGGGGTGCCCTCATTCATGGGGATCAATTTGGAAAGGGTGAGTGTCAGGAGGAAGGAGCCAGGCTCTGCTGTGTGATGTCCAATGCCAGGACAAGGGGCAATGGTCCCAAGCTGGAGCATAGGAGGTTCAAGCTGAAGATGAGGACAAACTTTATCAGTGTGAGGGTGATGGAGCATGGCCCAGGCTGCCCAGAGAGGTTGTGGAGTCTCCTTCTTTGGAGACACCCAAAGCCCTGGCCATGTTCCTGTGTGAGTGCTCTCGTGATCCTGCTCTGGCAAGGGTTGGACTGGGGGAGCTTTTCAGGTCCCTTCCAACTCCTCATATTCTGTGATTCTGTGATTCCTCAATGGGTCCCTGTGCACACAGGACAGGCCAGCACTCTTGGTAAGGAGACAGGGTGTTTTCATCATCTGCCCTTTATCAGCCTTTTCTCCACGTGTTGCATTCCTTAAAGTGTGAGATTAAGGATGCTTTCTGCTGTGAAAGCAGGAAACGGAGATGGATGAGAGCTGTGAGTAGAGCAGGTGAAGAGGGGAAGAGTATGGCCAAAGGTCCATCCAGTGAGGAGCAGCATGTTTTGTCCCCTCTGTCATCATCTGCCACCTTACAATACCCCTCTTTTTATGGCCCTGTATTGCTTATCTTCCCACCCCAGTCACATCTATATATTTCTGTACATTAATAGCTCACGATCACCACCTCTGCCCACTGAACAGGGATGTTTCAGGGTGAAACTTTTTGGGGCCAGGCTGACTCGCTGCCACTGTGGAGTTCAACAGAAGTAAGTGACATCCCACTCACCATGCAAGTGTAGAAATTGGGCTACAATCCATTTACCTCAATACTTCAGCTCCAACTATGACCAAGAGCATTAGAGGATGCTCAAGCAAATCATGCTAGGAGCATGCTGAGTAATTAGCTCACAAAAGGCTTTGTCCTAATCCCAAATTGTCAGGGATCACTTTGCTCTGCACAGCAGAAGATTTTGATCCTTTCCAAAGCTCTTTGTATAAACTGTTGCTAAAAGTTATTCCTTCCTCAAATCTACTGAGTTCTTGGCTCAAAACCGAGATAATTTCTATCTCTGTTTTATAAAGTTGTGATCAAATTCTAATCAAAACACTAACCCTAAGGTATTTCCAGATGCCTTGCCAATAACTAACAGAGACAGTAAATATGATTTGATACCTTAGAGCTCCTCCAAGTCTGTTTCTCATCGAGATGAAAGCCTTCGGGCAACCAAGAATTTGGCTCCTACGCTGCTGACAAAAAAATCTAATCAGAAATAGGGGTGGGATTCCCAGCAGTTCCCGAGAGATCCTTGTCTGGCTATAAAACGAGCATTTAGGGTTTCATTTCTGGCAGTTGTCTCTTGGAAAAATAAAACCTGACATTTTAATGTGGGCCCTCCGTAGAAATGGAGTTTTAGAAAGCAGGGAGATCTGAAAAGCCATACACAAAAAGAGGAGAAGGAGGGAAAATTAGTCTGAGGAAACATCTGCTAAAGTTTTCCTGTTATTTCAGGAATGTTTGCATAACTCAAGCATTCCCCAACTCTTTTCATATCACAGACAACATCTTTGCTAAAAGATTGTCTCACGTCCCGCTCCCCATCACATAACCTCTCTCTCCACTTTCATTTGCTTACACAGAGAAGCAATATCAGGAATGTACTTAATGCAGCACAGTTTTGTTTTAACGGGGCTGAGCAGCTCGCTTTGCCAGCCACAACTGGAGACCCCCTGAACCCCTTCATCTCCTCTCACAGCTCTTAAACCACACTGAATTAGCTCCATAACCTAAGACTAAAGTCCTTTACTTAGTAGAGAGAAAACACCCCCAGAATCAAGGCAGCCTTGTGTTTCTTGTTATACAGTAATGCAAAAGGCTGGTCTCGTTAAACTTTTAGTAGCAGTTAGGTTCAGATCTGTGCGTAAAGAGTGCTGAATACTGGTCTGATTATAGAATTTGCTCAGACCTTGCTGAAATGGTAATAGATGGAGTGCATTACATTGAGGATAAAAGGTAAAAACGCACTTGGATTGTCCTGGTGCCATCATAAATGAATCATCACTTCGCTATTAAGTCTCTTGCTCGATCGTGCAATTTAGAGCATACCAAGAAGAAGCACTGGCTGATTCATGAGACAATATCAAAGCACAGCATATTTGTCTGCTTGTTCACAGTGAAATACCCTGGATGTTGGATGGAGTTGGATGCACCTTGGTTGCAGAGCTGGAATAGTGTTGCATTTGGATGTATCTACCTACCTCCTGGTAGACTGACATCTCTCTTCTGTCCAAGCAGAAGGAAAAGAAGTAAGGAAAGCTTCAGACTGGCACTTTGGTGGACACCAACGGATATTCTGTCCCTCTGGGGGATCTGGTATCAGTTGTCATCTCATCTTCTGGCCTCTCCCCTGCTGCTGACCATGCTGCCACCTGCAATGTGGACACCCACCCACTGCAGGATGGACAGAAAAGACCACATTATCTCCATTTCTTGAATTCTGAAATTACTCCTCTGAGCTGGGTTTGACACAACAATGTGGGCTCTGGGTCCTGTTGCTGGTCCCCTGAGGGTTTTCCCCTCCTCCGTGCCTGTACAAGAGTTGTAACTAAATCCATCCTGTAAGGAAATGATTTTTTTTGTTGTTTTTGCTCAATCAGAAACATATGATATTAACCTTTGGGGAAAAATACATTAAGTTTTACATTTGCTCCTACGGTAACATTAGGAATTGATTTTAGGACAGACTACGGCAGTACTACTTAGTACTTTAGCAGTACTGTAAAAATAAGTATCAAGTTACTGGCATGGGAATCATTGCCTAGATACCATAATAGCAGGCAATATGGGAAAACCTTAAATAGACAGTGATTATGTATGTAAGCGAGAGCATGTAATTTCGTGTGGGCATGGCTGGGCTTAACACCTGTATTTAGTCCTTAAGTATGTTCAGCAAAGTAATTTCCAGAAGCCTAAATTAATAAATCGTGTGGTGTTTTTCTTCCCATTAGCCAGAGTCAACTCCTTATTTCCATTGCCACTACACACCAAGTAAGGTGCTTCACTCCCTCAGGCCCAAGGACTGAGTAACAACTTCACACCCAAAGCCCTCCCCAAAAGCTGCCTTTCCTCTGCCCCCTGTTTCCAAGTGGGAGCAGTGGGATGGAGGGGCTGAAGGGTCCCATTGGGAGCTGCTCTCCAGATCATGGGCAGCACAGGGGCTGCAGGCATTAGGCTGTCTGGATGAGGGAGAAACTAGTTCTCTCTCCTTGTAGATACCAAAATATCCTGCTTATATTAAAAGAAGACAAGAACTAATGCAAACTTACGCCTCCCTTAACTCCCACATGTTTCAAACACCAGAAAACACTGTCTGCTGGCAGTTGTGAGTCTCTTTCTAGCAAACATGCTGCCCAAATTCTCCTTCTCTTCATATTTTCCCACCATGATACTACCTGTATGCTCTCACATGCAGACAAGCAATACCTGGCAGATATCCTGTGCTCCAACAGTTGCCTTCCCGCTTCACATATAACATTTGGACACAGGTTCCTGCTCCAGCTCCATCAGGAGCTAAATGCTCCTATATTTGTCTTGAGTTAGGGTAGTTTGCCCTGCCACCAGTTTCAAGGAAGATTCCCGCAAACCTCTGTAAACTTCCACTGTGAATATCGTAAAAATCACTGCAATATGGGATCAGCCACTTATGTTGTACACCAAGACAACTCTTAGGTTCCTTTATGTGCATGTGCATAGATGTATCAGTGCACATGACTCTCTATTTCTGTTTAGGAAGCAAGTTCTGTGAACATTAATGGAATACAAGTAGAAATCCACTGGCTGAATTAAAGCCTTTGGGTAAACAAGAGGGACCCACGGAAGCCAAAAAGAGTTTGCAAAGTTTTCTCCCCATTATATGTCTCTGACAGCACTCCTCTGAAATGAAAGGATGTGCTAAATATGAAAACCAATTAGCGACCATAGAATAATCCAAAACTTTCATCTAGGAAACATTTTGCTGTAGTTATTATTTCCCATAATCAAGCAATCTTTAAGAAGTTGGGTTCTGCTTCAGGAACTTAATGACCTCCATTTCTTCTTCCCTGCTTTAGAAAGAAGGTTTGTGTCAGTAACAGAGCAGAGAATGCGCAGGGGTTTCTGATCAATACACGGCTGATGTTTGTTTGCGTTGTGTCAGAGTTTGGTCATTTTATTATATATATCCTTCAGATGTTACATGAAATACCCACCAGTGCCCACGGGAGGGCTTGCAGCTTGCTTCTGCAGGGACTTTGTTCTCCTCCAGAAACCAAAAGCCCTTTAGCAAAGAGCTGAGCGCTTCTGCAGCACCTGTCCACACATCCTCTTCCAGCTCTTGGCCACTGATCCTAGCGAGCAGTGTGCTTATTGATTTCTTTGAAAGGTGCAGCTGGAGTTTTAGCCAGAAAACAGGTTGGATCTTTAGTTTAATGCGTTTAGGGTTATTTACTGCATGGGCCTGAATCAGAGATGAAGGTTTTTCAAAAGAGATTGGGATCCGAAAAGTAATGGCCCTGCTTATATTCATGGATTATGCCCCGGGAAGTGATTTACTGCACATCAGGACTGAGAGCTGCAGCAGCCCCTCTTGAAGCTGGAAACATGGGAGCAGGAGGAGCTCTGGGATGCGATCCTGGAGGAAACCTGCTGCAGCACTGCCCCGTGGTATGGGGTCCAAAATGAGCCCCCTGAACCCCCACATCAGCACCACGAGCACCCAGATCTGGGGCACTGATTTGGGACGGTCATTTGCTGTGAGCAGAGCTGATGTGTGACTTGAGTCACGCTCAGTCACAAAAACAATGCGAGTTGCATTGCACTGTTGGCCATGAGAAAGCCGTTCGGACAAGCAGGGGGGTTAACTGATGGAGAGGGAATTTGGTACTGTATCAGTTGTGACAGCTGCAAATTCTGCTAACTGCTGTCAATTGTCAGGATGTTTTATTAGACCGGGATGTCAATTCAAGTTTGGCCATAAAAATGTAGATTTCAACTAAGATAATGATCAGTGGTACCCTTTAAACATTACAAAAACATTTCTGAATGGGCAGGTTGAACGCTGTGTGACTGAAGCTGCTAATTTAGCACATTCCTCGGCAGATGTAAATCATTGCTCACATGAACACCAACGTCTCAGTCCTTCAGCTAAAGGAAGTATTTTTTCTGGAGGCATATATGGACACTTTATATTAGTCATTAATAATGCAGAAACTAAACAGCAATTACAGCGAGAAAGAAATATATACTCTGGTTTGTAGGGCTGCTGAGTTACAGTTAGAGATAACAGATGTTGTGGGTGTTCTGCACTTCAAAAATATCCTTCCCATGGTCCTCAGGAAAATGAATGGGCCTAATTTACATGAAGAGATTCTTCTGTTTTCTGAAATATCATATGGATTCGTTTTATTGACTCATTAGTAAATTAATCCATTGATCCTTAAACTCTTGGATCAATGAAATTCATGCCCAGGCGTGTCTTGGGGCTATCATGGCTATTAAATCTAGTACAGTGGTTGGCCTGCTTTTGTTTTTTAATGGATTGCTTTGCTTTGGCTGTGAACAACAAACACTTTCCAGTGTGCATGGACTGTGGAGGAGACAAACCAATGCCCTCAATCCCTTGCCACCACGAGAACAGCCATTTGCATTTTAGCATATGCCACTCTGTCACCTCCTCAACTTCAGGATTTTCTTGTTTCCCCTCTCCCATGTGTGTCCTTGCCATGTGCCTGCCTTCCTGGGCCATTTCAAGTGGCTCTGTCTTTCCCAGGCTGTTTTTTTACAGCAATTATGTGATAAGGAGTGAAGTTTTGGAGGAGTTAAGCTGTGTCCCCTTTTCTCTCTCCTGCAAACAGAGCTGCTTTCTCATTCTGCGTAGGATTGTGTGGTTAAACATGATGGGTCAAGTTCTCCGGTCTAACCCAGCTGCTCCTAGCCCAGCTCAGGGAGCAGAGTGGTTGAACTGGTTTGAGGTCACCTTCTCGGTGCTTCT
Source organism: Mesitornis unicolor (assembly GCF_000695765.1). Classification (NCBI taxonomy): domain Eukaryota; kingdom Metazoa; phylum Chordata; class Aves; order Mesitornithiformes; family Mesitornithidae; genus Mesitornis; species Mesitornis unicolor. Next base: position 30,993 of record NW_010163162.1, on the reverse strand, counting down.
CATTTTGGCTCAGCCTTAGTCTGAGCTCTGGGGAGAGATAAGGGGGTCTTGGAGGCTGCTGGGGCTGCCAGCAGCCCGGGCAACAGTGCTGGGGTGGTAATCTCTGCGTCCCAGGGGTGATGCAGCTGGAGGGGGGTGAGCGCCCTGGGCAGGGGGTGAGTGAGACCCCCACACAGCCAGGGGAGCCCGAGGGACATAGTTCTCCCTTCAGGTGCTGTTCCCTGCCCTCCCAGCCAGATTGGTGATGTTTTAGTCCCGTTCCTAAACCTTTCGTCCAGTTCAGGAGACCAGAGCTTGGACCCATTTTGGATGTGATTCATCTCCCACGCTATGGTCTGGGTTCTGGTTTGGACTGGTTACGCTTCCTCCAAAAAACCTGACCCTTCCTTGTGAGCCCCCTTCATTTTCTGGGTCTCAGCCAAACTCTGGATGTTGCAGGTGCTTCATCTGCTTTAAGGATTTTTGCTTCTAAAGGCTGCTCATGGGTAATAAACTGCTTTCTGCCAGCGTGGGCACCAGCTTTGTTTTGAAAATGCTTGGTTTATCCTTCCTTAGGAGACCACAAAAGACATGATAATCTGCTTTAACGCTCTGAGTAAAGAAACCACCACAGGCTGTGTAGTCGGTCCCCTTGCTGCCAAACTGAGTGCCCAGAAAACAAACTGGTTACACCTCTGTCTCCTCAAGACCAGCGTCCTGCAGAGCTGGAGCTAATCCAGGCTCCTAAATTAGAGGCAATTTTACATGCTCTCACTTTTTTCCTTTTATCACAAACACTAATGGAGTCTGGTGGTCTTAGATCAAGATATGTTGATAATTTACATTATTTTTTTCTGTTGTAAATGTTTAGCTCCCTTCTATGTCTTGGCTAGGATTATAAAGGGGAGGGGTGTTACTTGATGTTTTCAAAGATTAGGATCAAAAGTACTTAGTGCAGAAGGATGGCTCTCCTGTCTTCAAATGGGAGCAAGAGTTTCAGGCTTTAATCCACGTTATTTGGAGAGCACGGCTGAAAACTGGGTTGTGGATGTCTGTTGAATGCTAAAGTGAAAGATGTAAATCCTCATACTAAGCAAAAAAAACCCCTGACTTAAAATTTTCCATTCCCATAGAGAAGGAGTCCTGTGGTCTCTCCTGTTGTCCCAGCAGTGTCTAGAAAAGTTTGATGCTCTTGTTGTGTTGCATTGGGTGGAATAAAAGTAGCCTCATTAGATGCAAGCTCCATATGATAAATTATAGATCTAAAAATATCCATCACATTCAGATGATGTAAAAAACCCAATTTTCACTTAGGAGCAGAAGGAAGAGAGGAACTTGATAAGTAACAATTGGATGTCTGCTGAGGCTTCTGTGCTGTTTCTGCTAAACATTGAGCACAATTAATTGCCTGTGTAAAATGCCATCTTAGCCAGCCTCACACCTAGGTGTGCATTTGTATCTGAGCATGGGCACAGAGCTGCAGAAACCTGGGGGTAACATAAAGAACTTTTGCTTGTCAGCTCGGTTTTCCAGCCTTTTCTTTACAGACCAAGGACTGCAGAATCCATGCATCATATTCTGTGGAGCTAAAACACTTCTAGATGCTTTTTGATCGAATGTGCCTCCACTGACCTTTAGAGATTTACAGATTCGCTGCCTTCTTGTCCTGCTTTGCATGTGATTTACATTCTTTGGGGTGTGCTGTGAGGGGGGGGGTCAGGAACAGGCAGCTCTGTGGTGTTGGACATCCCGTGCCAAGGATGCAGTCAGGAACTCGTGAAGGCAAGGATGGGAGAGCAGAGAGCCACAACATGCATGGTTAACTGGGATGTACCCGAGGACAGCGATGGTCCCAGCTAGCAGTGTGGATAATGACTAAATAACTTCTGGATTTTGGAAAAGCTGCTGAGCCAAACTTTGCTTCAACCCTGTGGTCCCATGCTCAGCATAAGGCATAAATCAGCAAAATTAATTAACGATTCTTTGACTGCACTAATGCTTGCAGGTCTTTTAATGCCACTGTTTAAATAGGTAGTGCGCGGGTAGCAGCGTAGCCAAGGATGTGAAATGCCTTTTTAAATCTGCTGAAGCAGTGGCTGTGGTGTGCGTTGTTTATGTGGGAGATGGCAGGCTGCTGCCTTTAAATTCTTACTCAGTCTCCAGCCATTTACTGCAGGCCAGAAGCTGTAATGACTAGGAAAGAAATTTGCTCTGTTTCAGACAGAGCTATTAAAAGAAAATTATTCTCAAAGTAATTCTTGTCTCATGATGGGACTGCTGAATTACTGCGTATTGTGGGAAAGGAAATTGCAAATGTGTTGGCTTTTCTCCCCATTAGAACTATTGTTTTATTACAATTGTCAGACATGCACACACACTTTTTTTTTTAAAATCTTTTTAAAAATGAAACCATCCTGTATTAGATGTTGAACAAGAGCTAAAGTTAGCAAAATTAAAGAGCAGACTGCTCAGACAGGTTTGCAAAGGTGAGTGGGAATGGTGATTCCTTCCCTTGGCTGGGTAAATGTGCTTCCCAGGCACCAGCAAGAGGGAGGCACTGAAGACTAACACCTCCAAAATTCTAGGACTACCCAGAGGGGTAATTCTGCCTAGGAGAGACAACTCGAGCAATTCTGTGCGCTGACCCCTCTCCTCATCCCACCCCAGACTGTCACCAGAATGCAAATCCATGATTAACACATCACTGTCTGGTCTAGGGTCTGCAGGTCAGTCCCACAAGCTGATCATGGTCAGAGCTCGCTGGTTAAGGATCCTGACTGCAAAGGGGTGTCAGTGCTTGTGGTCTGATGCTGTCCCACAGGCAAAAAAGCCTTTTTGATGCCTTCTCATCCTTGGGTCAGTTTGTGCTTCTGGTGCAGCCTGGTTCCTCTCTCCCACCACTCGATGTGCTGCTCAGTGGGGCCAGGAAACACCTCGCTTGCCTTTCCTGGCCTATGCAGCCTCAGTGGACACAATGGCCCTGTCTGCAGACGTGCAATGCAACTGAGCTGCATAAGAAGAAACTGTTTCACTTACTCCTGGTTTTAGACCAAAATACTAAACCTAAATGTGCTTCAATTTCTATTGCAAATGTCCAAGGCAATGGTGTGGAAATAACACATAGCTTAAAAAAAGAAATCAGAAGAAATACTTTTCTCGACCTCTGGGGTATTACAGAACATTATTCCACTAACACCTTCCTGTAGCACTTGCGCAAGCAGGGCTTTTTGGTGTCCTTCTCAAAGTGTATACCAGCTGCCTGGGATTTATCAGACAAGAAGCAGCTGTGGGTTTGGTTGAATACAGCCGTGCCGTCGTTCCAGGTGTGTGCATACTTTTGCCCAGAGGATGCTGACCCAGGAGTCTGCAGCAGCCACAACACTGAAACCTTTTCCTGTTGACGCAGGGCTTCATCATCTCTTCTCTTACCTTTAGTTTCCTTCTCTGAGAGCTTCTGCATGACAACAGGACACAAATGTGAAATCAGGAAACCGCCCGATACGCCCCAGTCGACCAATTAATCACTGGTCCATGTGCCTGTGGTGATGGGCCCTGATAAACAGCGGTGGCACTGACGCTTCCCCTTCCGACTGCTTATCTCTTCCAAAACTCTCTTCCAAAGCTCTCTGTGAGCTCAGCCCCTCTCCTCCTCTCCTTGTGGCAATACAGCCTCTCCAGAGGTCCCTCTGCTAAGACAACGGGTATTCTCATACTATAATGTGAATTTTTGTGCCTAAGGAAACCAACCCCCTATAGATCCATACACACAGCTGCTTGTTATTGGCTGGGATAAGATGCCCTCTAGCCCTGGGGCAGCAGAAACCCGCTGAAGGGAAGAGTGCACCAGCCATTTGGTTCATGTCTCAATCTGCTTCCTGGGATGAGGACAAGGACCCACATCAGGATGAAACGGTTTTGCTAACCCAGCTGCTCCTGTAAACGGTGTAGGGACAGGAAACCATTTTCCGCCTCTTTAAGGTGTTGGTGTAATCTGAGAGTCAAGCTCTATGCAGATCGGAAGACGTTAGTAATGTCTGGAAAGTAATTATGGCATATATTATTGTTTTAATATTTACTAAGTGCTGACAGTATAATGCTTTTATTAAAACTTTAGGGAGAGTGAAATATGCACCACAAGGCATGGTGAGACTAAGAGAGTCTTCTGAAATCACTCATTTATATTTCAATTTTACAGTCACTTTCCTGTGACCTACTTTTAATCATATTTTATTTGTGCCTGAAATTATGGAAGGTGGCTAACGATTTTAATTTCAAGTTCTTTATGGAAGAATGCAAATAACATTTCTGCTAGTGAAGGCATGGTGTGAACTTCTTATTGAAAAGCCATTTATCATTGTATTGAAGAGCAGTGGAAGAAGTTTAACTTTGCTAGGAGCTGGAAGTCTTTCTTTTCACTTGTGATCATGTAAGAGCAATATACCAAGGACTATCAGGAGAATTTCTGCCTTTAAAAAGGAACTGGTGAGACTGAATTCCTCTTGGCCTCTGGATTTTTTAATCTTTACAATGAGGGCAATCCACTAAAGCATTTTTGCAAAACCAAAGAGCAGCATTTGCAATCTTCTTTGGGTCTGACAGGTTGGATAATATAATCCAATCCAGATTTTCTACTGATTTTTTTTTGCTCAAAGCGAATTTGTCGTTACCAGACGAGTTAGGTTTAGAACTTTGGAGAATGTGCAGTCTTCTGTCGCCTGTCATCTGAAGCAATGGATTTCTTTATGGAAAAGCATCGGTGATAGTGGTTTCACTCATTAGTTGGCTATCAAATTTACTATAAGTGTTAGTGAACTTGATTTAGATGCTCCGTGAAGATTTGAGACACAATGTAGGTGAACCGCTGAGGTCAAGGTCCTGAAACAAATGTTTGTGCTGTGTCCAGACAAGTCTTCACCGTAACATTTGGTATCTCAAGCAATTGGCCCTTGACTATTTTAATTTAAAACAGGACCGCAGACTTGAGAGAAAAATCTATAGCAATATAATTATATGAATGTATGAACTTCAAGACAGCTGAGGGACACAAAACACACTGATAAGCCCACAGTCTGAAAGAAGTGAGTAGGTGGAGTTCCCTGACATCTGGATTTCACTGCAGCAAAGCGTTGTGGAAACCTGACCGGATTGCAATTGCAGCCTCGTATCGTGTGGCTTCAGCTAAAATTCTTTGGGTTTATACTTTGTTTTAATTCCTGGGTTATTAATTGCCAATACAGATAAGATGTCTTAATGTGCATGAGCTCTCCTTCTATTGCATTCTCTTAGGAAGATATCATTACATTTCAGCCACACATCATTAAACATTTCAAAATACATCCAGAAAAGCAGTTGTATATACGAGGCACATTTTTACAGGTAATATATTTTGCTAAGCCACACAACCCCACAGATAAAGAGGCAGCTTGTGCCCTCCGTGCTGGCACAGACATGTTTGTGGGTCCCTGCAGCATCCATCGCCGCACACCTATTGGTGTGCATTGGAGCAGTTAAACACAATTAAACATGTTCCCAACTTCTTTTCCTTTGCTTTTCTGTCCCCCTCCCTTCAGACACTGAGGCTGTGTGCCTGCTTTTGCAGGGGAGGAAAACAGTTTGCAGCTCGAAAGCCAAAACCCTTGGTCAATACGGGGGTAGATGCTTCACCACCAGACTCTTAGTGTAGTTATTTTGTGTGAGAGTGGAGTTTGAAGGCGGCGAGGTACAAAACTCTACCAACCTCTTCAGTGTGAGGTGGTGGGGAATTGAGCCTTTAATCCACGCTGGGCTATCTGGGCAGTGTTTGCACTGATGGATTTCTGCTTTCCACTAAATTGATTAGCTTTGCAGCGCCTCTTTCTTTGGCTGTCTGGGTTTGAACAAGTCCTGTGTCTATTACCAGCCATTCTTCTTATCCTCAGAGAACCTCTCTCAAAGTTCAGCTCAGTGAAGTTGCCCACAAAGTACTCTTATTATAGTCAATACAAATATAATGAAAGGCAGCAGGAGAGCACACTCCTTACACTGAACGAGAGCTCAGGAGAGAAGTGATTTCTTAATATATGGTACAGCAAATACACCAGTGACCTCAGATATAAAAATCACCAGGCAGTCAGTACCATAGCGAAGTTATTTTAATTTTTTTTCCCCAGCACTTGTGCATCTGAGCTGTCTTGGAGACCTTTTCTGCAGCTGTATGTCAAATTATACTTAACATCATCATCATCATGCTAAAGGCGAGAAGTCTCCATTAAGAGACTCCTAGCTGGGTACGCATGCTGGCACGGTAATTTTCCAGACATCACTGCATTAAGCTGGCTTGAATACATCAGGTCCTCCACGAGTCTGAGGATGCTCTCAGGTGCTTCCACACTGCATGGCGCAGCCCTGCCAGGGGCAAAGGCTCGGTGGTGCAGAACGGGTCTGGGTAATGAGAGCAACAGCAGCCAGAGAGGGGTGAGTCTGTAAGGGGTGCTCACCTGGAGAGCATGTTCATACACTCACAGCACACAGAAAGGATGGAGCGCTAGGTTATGGGTAATAACTGAGCAAATTGCCTTTTTTAATGTATTATTCTTTGAGGGAAGGTGAAGGGAAATTTAGATTTGACTCATTTCTCCCAATCTCCTTTCCTGCAATGGTGAAGTAAAAGATCTCTGCTGTTGTGAGTGTTGTTAGACGGCATACCACACTAAAATGCAATTCTTCACACAGGAGAAGATATCTACCAGTATATCTATCTTCTTTACATATGCTTTGAACTCCAGTGATTTGCTCTTTCTCACCTATCCACACACCTATTTTTTATGTTTATCCACTTTAAATCACATTAACACCAACACTGCACCAGCTTGCTGTGCCCGGTCTGTCTGTCCCGCTCTGCCATCAGAGCTGAGTATCCCACCAGCTGCCTGCAGCCAGACAGTGGTTTTTAAAGGAGGTTTTTCTTGTGCTGGCTACTGTAGCTGGATTAAAGAACTGACATAACTAATACTGCTTATTCTGTACTGATAGATTTGCTGTAAATCTTCTCTAGAAGTCATGTGTAGAAGGAGCCTGGTGGCGTGTTGCTGCACATGTCCAGAACTGCAGCCAGTACCAAAATGCAGGGTACTCAGATGAGGTTCTCTGGGTATAACCAGGGTTGGCACAGTTCTGCGAGGGATTTTCTCCCCTTTCCAACACACACACTCTTACACAACCCTCGACCCCATGGGATATTCACTGCACCTGATGGACTGGACATTGACTGTGTCTGAGGCAGAGAACAGGATTTTGTAGGAGATTTGAATGGAGCTATCAAATCCCACTCCCTCTGTCTTTAAAAGCTCTCTCAGTGGCTGCATTTCTTCTTTTCTATTTGCAAGTACAAAAAGCAGCAAGAAGGAACCCTTGAACCACATGGAGAAGGAATAGTATCAGTGTGTAACAACGCATTTACAGCCCAGTCTCAATCTATACAAAATGAGGTATTCCCACAGCACGCAGCCTGGCCGGGATTAGAGAAAACGCCAGGATTTTTTTCAATCCTAAAGCTTTTACTTGTATTTGATAAATAAACAGTTGCTTTTATATACCAGTGAACGGTGTTAATGATAGCAATAACACCCCAAGCTGCTAGCCAACAAATTGCGTGTTGCAAACAGCAGGTAATGAGGGATCTAGGGAGCGGGGATCACAGCTTAATTAACTCTGTGACAATGTGGCAGCTGAGTTTCGTGAGCCCAAGACAGAGCAGATGTCCAAAACAAGCGTGTCCCCAAAGGGGTTGCAGGATGGTGATGGTACATTTTGTACAGCTGCACATTCCTGGGCACCACCACCCATGAGGGGCCACACTGGGATGGAGGCAAGCAAAGGGACCCATGGAGAGAGCCTGGAAAGAGCAGGAGGAAGAGGAGCATCCTGGAAAAGTCTGAGTGTGGCAGAGGTAGAGGTGGGTTACATTTCGCTCCTGGTTTGACCACATGAGCAGAATTACATTGGGATCAGCATCCGTATGTGTGGTGTGTGCAGCTCCCAAGGAATCAACCCCAGGTCACTGGCAGCAAGGAGCAAAATGGGAGATACGGG
>NW_010163162.1:22244-22913 GCF_000695765.1 Mesitornis unicolor | reverse complement strand
GTTTGGGGTACACACTACCTCTTGAATGCTGATGACACCCTATAAATGCAGCATAAATATGCAGTTTATAGAAAAAAATTCAATTCTTCCATGAAGTCACGTAAGTCCAAAGAGAAGGAAAATGCCCCTCCTGAATCCCTCTCTCCCAGAGCAGCTGCTTCATTTAGGCAATTCAGGCATCTCCATCCGCTCTCTGCCGGTTGCTAATGGATGGAGATGCTTTGCAGAGGGTCTGGGTCCCAGCACATGCCGAGACGTGTGCCAGCTCCTCTGCAGGCACTGACTTCGGGCGACTGCCTGAGGAGAGAGATTCGAGGAGCCCAGAAACCTCCCTGCTCTTCATTTACTCCTAATTTCTATGCATGCTGCTGCAGCAGAAAAAGCCATCAAGCCTCTTGGAGGGAGCAGGGATCGATGCCATACAGATCAAACCAGCAGTTGGAAAACTTTGGGTGAAAGTGTAGCACTGTGAGTGCCTCCAGGTCTGTTTCATTCAGGTCCTGATACTGAGATTTTAGTACAACGCCAATTTTAGCTTGAATTGTCTGACAGCTCCTCTTTGTGAACAGGAGCAGTATTGACAGAACGGTACTTTTTGAAAGAGAAGTGATTTTTTTCTTCCTCCCCAGAGAAAATAGATTCCATGTGTAATGGGATGATACTGTTTCT
>NW_010163162.1:10753-22213 GCF_000695765.1 Mesitornis unicolor | reverse complement strand
TGAACTAAGGCTGCTTAAAAAGAAAGCCTGATAGCTGGCTTTCATTACAGTCACGGCTTTGAGTTTTCTGGTATTAGTGATAGGATCTGAGCGCACGCTATTTTCGGAGGGTTCCCCTTGGAGTTCCCTCTCAGGTGCCTGCTGCAGGATGCTGGATGAAACAAGTGCCCTGGGCAAGTCCTGGCTAAATCCTAAGGGTCCCAGGTGAGGAAAGATTAGAGTTGCTGCATTTTTAATGTGGCTCTCATTAACTATCCTCTTGAGCTGAAGGAGACCATGGTGTATTAAGTGGCACTAGTGCCATACAGCAGAATTTGACCTGCGAGAACATGAAGCAGCCTTTTGCATGTGCAATGGGAGGGCCAAAGGGACCATTTCCCCTTCCTGGGCTCTCAAAATCTGCTTCTCAAATATCAGTTTGCTTTCCCTGGGACAGAGGAAATTGTTTGTGCTGGAAGAAAACAAACTGACAACCCCAAATTTCACTGCCAGGTTCCTTTTTCTTCATCATACTTGTTTTTTTTTCACATTCTGCCATTCATGCCATGCCATACTGAGAAGCAGCAAGGAAGCTGCTATCACTGAGTCCTGAAATCACATTACGACCATAAATCACAAGGGCAGCGTGGCTGTGGCACGTCTGCAACCTACAGCGTGGAAAGGGTGTGTGGGTGGACTCAGTGGCCACCGGGGACACCTGATTTCCACCCACCTCATCTGCCTTCCTTAATTGATGGGAATATTTGACAGCCTCTTATATGGGGCTCTGAAATACTCGTTCTACACTCAAGGAGATAGAACGAAAAGTCAGTATCATAACGAAAAATGTAATTAAAGTTTTGGTCAGATTGAATCCATTATATCTCCCACAAGTACCCGGTATTGATTTCAGTCTCAACCCCAGGGAGATGTAGTCTGATACCTCTGAAATCCCGCAAGCTGGGGCCTATGCCATTTGTATGGCTTAAACCCAAGAATATGTTTCCAACCCACCCTAACTCCATAGGATTCATATTTTATTGACTCTGAGCAAATGCAAGTGAGCAGAAGCTGTATCTGCCACAAGGAAGATGGCTTCTGAGACATGATCTGTAAATAGAAGGGAAAGGTCTATTTTGGCTATATTTTTGAATTGGCAGAAAACTGCAGCAGATTGCATTATTCAGTGGGTAATGTAATGTTAATGCGGCCTTGTAGCCGGGGGGGAGAGAACTTAAGGTTTAATCATTTTGTAATGCACTTACATTGCCCATTTTAGATTTGTCAGCTGTCATAAATGAACTGCAGTTTTATCCCGGGACTATATATAGAATTACTATTTATATAGTTTTCATCTGCAGCTTATGCAGTTTAAACGAAGAAAAGAAAGGGAAGAGCCAGGACGGAGCAAGGGGGGGATGCTCTCTCAGCTCTGCCGTTCAGAGAATTCCTCAGTGCCCCCTTGCAGGAAAATGCTGCCTTTGCCTAAGTCTCGGCTTAGGTGGTTGACATTTTCAATAAAACAACACCCATTTTGAGCAAGCCGTTTAATCTGGTGGAGAGCGAGGCAAGGAAACACCGTATATAAAAATACAGCCACATAGGAATGGCATTTGGTGAACTTCTGCTTTGTGTCTCATGTCTTTATCACTCATAAGCACCCAGCTCCAGGATATATCTCAACAGTTTTACTGAAAAAACATCATATCCTTTTGCATTCTAAATTCTGACTAAAAGCCACCCACGTTACAGCTTTTTGTATACATATTTTAGCAGCTCTCAAACAAAGACTATTCCTCCTTCGACTGCTGAGTCCTGCTGCTTTCTCTGCTGCATCCCTCCCCAGCATCACTGGAAACCTCCCAGTGCTTTGCAGGATGCCCGAGTGCTGCTTCATGTCCTAGCCAGGACAAAAAACCTTTGCAAACAGACTGGCTGCTCCTATCTGCTCAAAGAAGGACCTAAATGTGTTTGCTTTTTTGGGGCAGCCGCTTGAAATAATCCAAGGGAAACTCGAAAAAGCAGACTGTCCTGCCGGTCACAAATGTCAAGTATTCCCATTGTCTCATCTTTTAATCAAATTCTGACTCTGGAAGCAATTTCTGTAGGGAGTCCTGCCTTAACTGTTCTCTCCACTGCTACATCCTACAGGCCAACGGATTTCTTTTCTCCAATAAAAATCGATCTTTTTAAAGAAGCAAGAATGCCCCTGTTTTCATCCATAGCATTTACCTACAAAGAGCACGGTAATTTATACAGAAAGGGCAGTCTATCCTTCCTGCAGGACAGCCTGATTTATCGACTGTGCATCTGTTTCATATAAAGTGCCCTGAGTAGAACAAAAACCTCCATTCTAGCAAAACCAGGACAGTCTCTCTGGTTTTCAATAAATCATGTTCTACCTGTGGGATACCTTGTTAACGACTGTATGCTAAATCCGGAGGGGGTTTTCCTTTTTCTTTTCTATTTTTCTTTTCCTTTTTCTATTTTTTTTCCTTTTTCTTTTCTATTTTTAACTATCCATCCCAAATACTCTGAGTTTCAGTTCAACACCCTTGTGGCCCAGACAAAACTTCATTTCAGAGGAAGTTTGGCATTAGTAAGCTGACTACATCAAATATCTCATTAGTAAGACACATCTCTGTAATGATCCGTCTCAGAGTGACCAGGCATCATAAACCAGCCTGAGAAAACCAGAAGCCAAAATCTTCCTTCATTCTGCTTGTAGTTAACACCTTTGCCTTTACCTACCCAACTTTTTGATTTTCTATTCGGGATGCAATTCAACATCGTGGGGTTTCCATTAAGAAGCCTAAATTCTATATCCTTTCTCCTGCTGCAAACCCCACTCTGCATCTTCAGCACCAACGTTCCCCAAAGCACCTGAGGTTTCAGGAGACTGAAGGATGGGAGGGAATCCCAGTGCAGCTCCACTCAAAACGTGTGAGCCGCAGCCAAACTGGACCCAAGGGGCACATGTCTGTCAAAGGCACTGATGCAAAGCCGAAATTATTGTTTGAAGACTTACATTGATGTAACTGGGAGTGGAAATTGTTTTTTTACTGAGGGCGTAATTCATGCAGGAGGATGTTTATAGCATCCAAAAGGCTTTAGGCTGGTGTTATGATACTCTCAGTGAAGTACAAAAGTGTCTAGGGAACAGGCAGTGAATTCCTCTAAAATACCAGCACAGTGAGCCGTGGCAGAGCTGGATCTCGTTTCCTACCCTGTGGGCTGGACCCCCTGAGCATCTGCATCCTCCTTGTCCAGTGAGCTCTAGCACAGCCATGAGGTCTTTCCATCAGCACAACAACTTTGAGATAGGTGCTGCCTCTCTTCCTGTGTTTTTCCTGGATGATGGGGGTCTTGATTTCTGACAAAGCCTCATGTTCCCACTGCAATATAAATTACAGTGTAAAAATATCACAGATGGGATGAGCTCAGTCCTTGACCTTGTTTCTTTGCTGCAAAAAGCCAGGTGGTGCTTCAGCCAGTTTCTCTATTGCCAGTCAGGAATCAAACAGCTCTCTGTCATTAAATTGCCAGTCCTTTGTCCCTGGGCATAGAGCAAAATAAAGTCACCTTTCCAACAGTTTGCCAACTGTTGAGATGTGTTGCTATTTTGGTGTTATCTGCAATGTTATTGCCTTTGCCCAGGTGATGCGTTGCCGGGCTGCTGGGACCAGACCTTGGGAATGAACCGTGCAGTCAGCACTTGAGGCTGCCCTAAAAAGCATCTCTCCTCTGCATGGGACCTGGAGAAGCTCGGGAGCTTGAGGACACCTTGGTTTGCTTGTTCCTCTCCTCCTGGACCCAGAAATGCGCCAGGCTCTACCTTGTACTGCCACAAGTAACCCAGGACAGCAGCACAGGATGTCCAAGGTGTCATTCTGGGCTATGTCCTCTGAGGAACCCTTTCCAAAGTGCTTTGGTCTGTGGCAGAAGTTTTGTCTCTGCAGTGTTTTAGCAGGAGAGTTTCTGCTTCAGCCTTTTCTCAGCCGCTTTGCCTGCCTCTCTGATGCCTTTGCCAGCCTGGCCAGGACTGAATCTGGACCCTGATAGGCATTCCTCCATTAATCAGAGATTTTCCTCGGTGGCAGAGTTGTTCTGAGGTCTAATTAAGTTTACAATTTTTAATTAAGTTGATTTCAGATCCTGGGGTGGAAGGCCTTTTAAGAGCAATCATTTATTTAAAAGTTGGGATTTTTTGCTCCAGCAACCTTTTGTGTTAGACTAATTTTAGCATCCAGAAGTGAAGGATGAGTCATGCTTTCTCAGTCTTTGGCCATGTCGGTTGAAGTTTTTCCTCATTCACCTTAATCAAAGAAGCAATCAAAAATTACTAATCACCTTCACGAAGGCACTTATGTCAGGGTGAAATATGTGGCAGTCATATACACAGTCTGGAAGCAAATAACATTTGCTCAAAAATAAAAGTGCTGGACTGAGGAGATGTGGGAGACCTGGACTGCAACCCTCGTGTCCCTCTTCCTGTGGTCATATTTCATTCCCAACACCCAGATAATTAATAGGGGCTATTCAACAGGGTGTCTCATGTCCTGCTCATGGGATGTCACTGTGAGCTGCTGCACATCATCGTTATTCAGATAAAGTTTATAACTTCATTTCTTCAGACTCAATCAACCAAATCAAACATTTCCCATGGAAGATTCGATTAAATGTCATTCAGATGTGGCAAAGAAACTTGCAAAATGATAAAAATTGACCAATTCATTCTTTTTGCTCTCCTATACCAAAGTTATCTTAAATCTTAATAAACTCTAATCAATGCCTACTTTATGCTTTCACATAAACCAGCCCTTTAAGGCCCTTCCTTGAGGGACTTTAAGGAAGCTTTGGGGTCAGACCAGGTCCTTACTCATGGTGTTTCCTCCAGGGCCAACTGTGCATAAGTTCACTTTTAGTCTTCAGAGACAGGGAACCCCCCTGCCTTTGTGCCCTGCTTGTGTTACAGGATTTTGCCATGGGAAACAGAGCCACCCCATCATGATTTTGAGAGTCAACCGAAATCTTATCTCCCCAGTCTTCTCCTTGGAGAAATGCTTGGGTTTTGACTGATATCACATTTAAGATAGCTAAGATAATTAAAAAAGGAAAAGAAAAGCAGTGGACTGGGGAGATGTGAACTGCAACCCTCCCGTCTCACTTCCCTTGGTCATATTCTGCTTCCAACATCAGGATAATTAATAGGTGCTGTTTGATGGGTTGTCTCATTTAAGGTAACTAAGAAAACTTGACCTTCTCTAAGGCTTTTACTTTCGGAACTCATTAATATGCAATGGGTGCAATGACTGAGAGGGTCATGGATTTTTAACGGAAAGATTTTTTCCCCAAAAAATAATGCTGGTTCGTTGGAAATTTCTTTTTCACTTTGAAAAGATGGGTTTCAATAAAGCTTTTTGAACACTTTGAAATGTTTTCAATGTTTCAAATGAAATTGATTTCCAGATATCCAGTCTGAACCATCTTTTTCATATTCAAAGGTAAAATAATTATAAAACGGAATTATAATGAGGCCAGAGAGGAAACGACACATTTCAAACTAATCTAAACAGATTCAGGGTGGAGCTTGTCTGAATTTTCTTTCCTTTTTCAGTTTGCATTTCTTTCTGTCCTGAGTTAAAACAAAGAAATATTTCAAAATCTTCTAAGAGCATAAACATTTCCTTGCCCAGCTCTAATCGCTCCATTGAATTCTCTGTGGACAGATCACAGCTCCCTTCAATTCATCAGTTCTATTAATGCTTTTTTTTCTGTAATCCCTGACCCATAGCTCATCCATAGACCCATGTTTGTGCTGATTTAATTAGCCACTTAACTCATGTGGTCTATGAGTGTTTCCTGTTTGCACGGACCCTCACTTAAGCTCAGGATTTGCATCCAGCTTCTAATTCTCATTTAAAATTCATCCCTTCCAAACCCCTTTTTGCTCCTGACCTCCCATGCTGGGATCCGTGTGGGAAGCCGAGGCACTGGGAGCACGAACCCAGCTGGAATGAATTTGTTTGAAAAACTGACAAGACTTTCACTGAGATTTTTTTTTGGCGTTGCTCACCCAGTTCTAATCGCTTGATAAATTTCCTGGAGTCGATGCTGATTACTGGGTGCTGGGCTGGTTGTGGATCAGGGATACAAAGGCAGCCCAGGGTGCCAGAGCCTTATCACTTGGCACAGGGTTGGTGCTGAGGAAGAAGATGAGGGGCACCTCCATGTAAGTGGCTCCTGTGCAGTAATTTGGCAGCCCAAGCAATATTTGCAGAAATTGTTGTATGCTTAGAGAGTCTGTGGAGTTTGGTAGGTGCTGTGCTGGTCCTGCAGAGCCCTTCTACTCCCACAAGTCATGAAGTTGGTAAAAAACTACCTTTTTTGGTCTATTTCTTTGTTTAAAAGGGCTTATTACTAAAGACTAGCAGAATATCAGGGCTGCTAAGAAATCTTAGCTGTGCATCAAAAACTGGTGCTTTGGGGTTTTGTTTTCACTTAAGCCCATGTATTTTGTTGCATTATCAACAGTTGAAAGTTAAGGTTTTGATTCTGTATGGGAGTACCTCTGTCACTCTCTGAAGGGTTAATAAATAAGTTCAGATTTAGGGTAAATCCATAGCTCTGCTGTTCCTTTGCCAGTGGAAGAAATCTGTAACTATATTAAATCTTTCTCTTGCTGATCGCTGCAGGGACTTTTACTGCAAGGTATATCTGCATTTTACAAGCAGGAATACCATCTAGAATGATGTTTCTGATATGCATCAAGGGCTATAACTCATAATGTTCCCCTCAATTGACTGTGACAACGAATATAGGGAAAAACTTGGTCTGCTTCTGTGCACATCCCAGAACATTAATTTCTTTGGTCAAATCAAGATCTTGAAGAACAAAAATACTAAAATTGCTTAACATGAAGCTTAACACTCAATCAGCCAAAATCCCTTTGTGCCTCTTTACCTGCTCACCCAGCAACGTGCTGTAATCTGCTTTTGTATGTGGATGAGGCTCCAATGTGCAGAAGAGCAGGGACTGCTGTAATTCACAGGAAGAAAAATATATTTGCAAAATATCTTGTCTTGGAAAGTTGCCCACGGAGTCAAACAATATATTCCCAGCCATACAAAGCTTAACTCTTGAAGAAAAGCTCCAAGTACTGGCTGGGTCCAGAGCATTGGCTGATGCAGATAAGAGTTGCTCTGCTGTTGTGTTACCAGGGGCCATGTGTAGGCTCTGCCTTCTGTTTGCCCTGTGCTCCGGTCTTGGTTACTGTAAATAAAGCCCCAGCAGCCAATTTACAAAATTCACTTTGGAGAGCTCTGGCTTTGTTTCTAGCTATTAACTGACAGGGCTGTTATTTGAGAAACCGTGTTATGGAGCTGCTCGAAGCGGGTCGTGGTGGGCTGTGCAGTTGATGGCCACGCCAGGGCAGTCACAGAGTAAACAGCCCCGCTATAACTCTGTGTGTCACAGAGAGCAATAAAACCCTATCAAGAGGGAATCGCAAGCACCTAATGAGAATCAGATGCAGTGTAATATAGGCCACAGGCATGCTTCTATCCAGATGCACGGGGAATTATGTACGTAAACAGAGTATAATTTGGTTTTGCATCTTATTTTTCATACTCAAGTTCAGAGGGAAATGAGTTAGTTGCTGGCAGTGGTGTGTAGGAAATCTGCCATTACGTCCTCAGCCATTGCTCCCGTGTAGCTTGGCGTCATAGAGCTTTCTTTAGGGACTGGGCACTTCTCTCCACTCAAGCTGGGCTGAAGCAAACACCCAAATTTCCTCAAGACAAATGCCCAGTTCTGGCTGGGAGGGAGATGGGGGACCCTTATCCAAGCAGCATCTGTGGTGGGAGGGATGAGCTGGGGTCCCTTGCTGTTGAGGTACAGCCCTTGCCCTTGCCATGGGGCTGTCCCTTGCTGCAGAAGGTCCCACTGATGAAGTTTTGTTGTGGACCGGGTGGGAGAAGCGAAGGTTAGTGTTGCAAGGTGATGCTGATCTCTTCTTTGGGTGTTGCAGCAAATGGCTCAGCTCTTCTGAAGCTGTGAATTTGAACTCTATTTAAGGGCTGGAGAAGGAGGATTTCACCTGCCATGCTTCCTGCTCTTGGTGTGCTGGTTTTTGAGCTTGAGGGTCAGAAGGCTGCAGGGCATTAGAGGGAAATTTGCTTTCTACATGAAGCGGAAAGCTACTTACAGCCTTGCCTGCCTTGCGCTACTTGCAATTGCACATATGACAGCATTTGCTGTGATAAAAGCAGAAAACCCTGGGCTTAATATATTCACATTTTAAATGCAAAGGGAAGGGAGGCTCTCAGTCAGCCAAGCAGGGCTGGAAGGCAGATGAGCTGGGTGTTAGGCGTTGCTTGGCCTTGGTGAGGTGTATAAATCTGGACAAATAACTCCATTCCTCCTTCTTTAAATTGGAAATCACTCACAGAAAGTCTTTACTTTCTAAATGAAACATGTCTTGAGGTGCAGCTCTGAGTGCAAGGAGCTATAAATGGGGCTTATGTTGACATAAGAGACCTATGTCTCCTCTCCTGAGGCTACTTGGAGGCTGGTTGACTTGTTTCCAGGATTGAGATTCACAGTGTTCGAGAGGGACCAGTATGACCCCTCCAAAGACACCTCACTTGGGGGCCTGGCAGCAAAGGGACTTGCCAAGCAGGTTTGAATATGCAGGAAAACAACCTTATTCCTCCCCACCACGTAGCTGGCTTCACAAAACCCATCCCTGGTGTGCACTGCAGGGTGGAGGAGAAGTGCTTCAAGCCAACTGAGAGCTGTGTATCTTCTCATTCCCACCAGCCCCAGCTTGACAGGAAGGCTTTCTACCAAGTGGCACTAGTATCTGTGATGATGCAGAGCAGTTGGTAATGTTTGGCTGCTTGGAGAGAAGAATAACATTTGGGGCAGATCTGCAGCAGTGTAAACTCTGCTGTTTCTCACTGAGGAAGAGATGTCCTCAAAGATTTGGCCCTTTGTTTCCCTGTGTCACCCTTAAGGTTTGTCCATGTATTTTGGTTAGAAATAATTTCCCTTGGACATAGCTGAGCAAGGATGCAGATTTCACTGTGGTCTGTGATCCAAGGACACTACAAGGTACCCAGGGCCCCACTGTGCTGGTACCCAAAGGGATGTGGGGGAGCTCAGCATCCAACAGCATCCAGCTCCAGTCCAGCCAGACCTGCAATGCTGCAAGAGCTCTATAATCAAGAGGTATTTGTGTTAATTACTTACTTACCTGTAGAAACCTGAAGGTTCAGGATTAAGGGCAAGGAAATTATACTCAGGGGATATTTTAATGAGCAGAAAAATCTATACTTTGTCTCACAAGTAATTTTTTACATTAAAACTTCCTGGGCTTATAATTAGAAATTTAATGTTTTGTGAACTGCAGTTCAGAAACTATGGGGAAGATGGTTTATTTCCCACCCCCTCAGTTTCTTAATCAATGCTCTGGTTTTTTTTTCCCAGTGGTTAATAACATAGCGCTTATGCCTACCTTGTCTCACAGGGGAAGTTTGAATCTACAGGCACTTCTGATTTTATATATATATATATATTTTCATTCAGGCAGTTAGTGAACCAGAACTAATGCAATTGTTTGGCTGTTTGGGAGTGCAGGAGAGGGTGAAGGGAAGGCAGGCAGTGTAGAGGCCATGGATCCCTGGGGACCATCATCCTCTCAGCTCGCAGGAGTTGGTCTGATGGGCAGGGTGGCGTGGGGGGAGCTGCCCAGGGCAGGGACCGTCTCCTCCAGAGGCCATGGCACCATGCAAAACACTCAATAAATGACACGATTTAGAGGCAATTAGGTAATTATACCTCTCTGGTGTACTCCAGAGTTCAGTTAGCACTCAGGCTCTGGGGCTGAGGCAGGTGTCACATTGCTCTATGCAAAGCAGATTTTTTTTTTAAAGGTTCTCTTTTCATTACATGTTTTTAACCTGCTTTTTACTCTAATCCAGGGACAGGATTACTGCTGGCCATCTTTGCATGGGCTCCTCCTGAGGGCACCCATTCACTTTGCCATTTCTAACATGGTAAATCCCAGAATGTGAGGAGTTGGAATGGACCTCGAAAGCTCACCCAGTCCAACCCCCGCCAGAGCAGGATCACCAGAGCAGTCACACAGGAACACGGCCAGGGCTTTGGGTGTCTCCAGACAAGGAGACTCCACAACCTCTCTGGGCAGCCTGGGCCATGCTCTGCCACCCTCACACTGACAAAGTTTCTCCTCATCTTCAGCTTGAGCCTCCTATGCTCCAGCTTGGGACCATTGCCCCTTGTCCTGGCATTGGACATCACACAGCAGAGCCTGGCTCCTTCCTCCTGACACTTGCCCTTTCCAAATTGATCCCCATGAATGAGGGCACCCCTCAGTCTCCTCTGCTCCAAGCTCAAGAGCCCCAGCTCCCTCAGCCGCTCCTCATCAGGAGATGCTCCACTCCCTCCATCATCTTTGTGGCTCTGCTGGACTCTTTCAAGCAGTTCCTGTCCTTCTTGAACTGAGCGACCAGAACCGAACACAATATTCCAGATGCGGTCCACAATGCCATCCAAAGAAGCTGCACAGGGAGGAACGAGGTCAGAAATAGTAACCAAGAGGCTGTGTATAGCTTCAGACTGCCTCCTTATTAATCTCAAAGTCACTTAAAAATAACCGTGACCTTCATTCCCCATCCATTCACATGAGGCTGTTTAATTTTTGCTGTTCTGTGGAAAAGGGCCATGGTGTGCATGGGCTGAGTTGGTTTTCTCAGCAGCCAGGCTCAAAGGGAGAAAGGCTGATGGGGCTTAGACTTGGCACTTTGGAGTTTGGATGAGTACCTGGGGGTGATAACGTGCTAATCTGCGATGGTGGGTTGCACAAAGCAGGAGGACCCATCCTGTGCGTGGTCTCTTGCTTGAGGAAAACAGGTGTAAGGGTGTCCAGTGAGGAGGCAGCAGCGCAATGAGCCCGAGGGATTCTCAGCTGCAGGAGGAAGCTTGCAACCACAAAAGTGGGTTTCTTGTATCTGGAAGCTGGGTTTTTAAGCCCAGAAGCAGACTTGTCAGTGGGAACATTTGGGGAACAGCTGGTATCAGCTATCGCTGCTCCTCCTTGTCCATGGGGATGGATTGCATTGCTGTAAATTACTGCCTTGGCAGCAGTCCCTGTTCACACCCCATGCCTCAGTAAAATCATAGGCTGGGAATGGGAGATGGGAAGCATCAGTCCTGGCTTTATGCCACCTGCAAGTTGCCTGTGTGAAGGCAATCCTTGGGTACCATTTGGGTGAACTTTCTAGGAGCTTTTTACTGCCTGAGAAGCTGGTTGTAGGGGACAAGCAAATTTGGATCTAGCCCACATGATCTGCATGTAGCAGAAATCCAAATACACCCAGAAGGAAAGAAGGGAAATTAGGACAACAGAAGTTGATGGGCCGAAAACTTAATTAACATGTTGCAAAATTTGACCTGAAC